>NW_013657649.1:0-11869 GCF_000142905.1 Thecamonas trahens ATCC 50062
CAACCGCGCCCTGCCTCATCGACCTGAACGTCACCCGAGTTCATCCCATTGCCTGCTAGCTTTGTCTAGTTCCTATTGGCTTACTCATACGTATGCTGTGCAAGCCATGTATGATCTTTGGTTGTTGTTGTGGACGTCATCGCCTCGTTTGATGCTGGTTCCGGCTTTTCTTTAATTAATTCAACGTTCAACTCAATTAACGTCCGCCGCCTCGCCCCTGCCGGCCAAGTACCCGCCGCCCCTATCGCCCACACGCTGCACACACCCATCAGCCGTATCATTCTCACCTTTATCAATGCTCAAGCCCAATCGCCATACCCAGCACCCCTTCGCCCGTCCCGTTACCCACGTCACGACCCCCCTCATCTCCCCTACCATACTCATTACCACCCGTCACCACAAACGACCACCCCACCCCTACCCCACCACCATCACTATCATCCTAGCCACAACCACCACCACCTTGCCTTGGCCATCCTCACCACCATCCCATCGCGCACTCGGCTTCCTCTTCCTCCTCGTCCTCCTCGTCTTCCCGCTCTACCTCACCCCCATCCTCTCCCCCGACCCTGACACCCATACCCCTCAACCATCACTATTCATACTGTCCATCCTCCAACCAATACCAATCCCGGGCTACCCAGCCCCGACCGCGCTGCCTCAGCTGCCCCCGTCTCGTCGACCACCAGCCGCCAGCCGTCGCCCTCTCGCCCGACCAGCCCACCTTCATCACCACGTAGCTCCTTCCCACTACCAGGTACGCAACCCGCGACCACACTACTGGTCATCATACATCCCACACTATCACCAGTACCAATATCGCCGTCATAGACACCCATCTTCCTCGGCTCATTTCCGCGTAGGCTTGTTTTGCCTAGGTGGTTGAGCACGTCCTCGACCGCCCGACCCCGCACACGCCCCCACCACACTCATTAAGAGATATGTCCAATCTGATTGCACTACTACTCTACTACATGCCCACACTACCCCGTTGCACAGTCTCCAATCCATAGCTGCTGTATTCCGGAATCCGAGTTCTGCCGGCTCAGGCCCAAGTTGTTGGCCCTGTGTCCCTTCGATGCTGCTGACCCCTCCTCCCCGGGCCCATCTCCGACCCCCACTCCCCAACCTGTCCACCCACAACCACCACACCCACACCACGCATACTCACCACCCCTGCAAACATAGCCACCCACTTCCTGCCCGCCGATATTCACATCAGCCGACGCCATCCCGTCAACAGCATCGCTGCCGACCGCCTGCTACTCGCCGCTGACCGCCGCCCGCCGCCGACCGACCACCACCGGCACCACCGAGAGCAAGCTAGCTATCGACAGGACATTGGAGGCGATGCATTTAGACAGCCACATCAATGGCAATGCCTACCAGTCTGCCCTCTAACCCAATCCTCCTCTCCCTCCTCCGGCCTTGCCCATCACAGCCCCTGCTGGCCTGCTCCGCCAGCCGCTGCTGCTGCCGATCACCGAGCCAGACGACGAGACCACCGGGCTGGCCAAGACAAAGAAGAACAAGAGAGGGCAAGTGCAAGCGATAGGCAATGCAGTGGCGGGCTAGAGTGCAGTGGTCTGCCTCCTCTTCCAATCCCAAGCTCTCGTCTCCATCGACGTCCATCTCAATCCAATCCCGTCCGCCGCCTTCCCTCTGCCGGCCAAGTACCCGTCGCCCCTATCGCCCACACTCCACACACATCTATCAGTCTCATCATACCCATGTTCGTCAATGCTCAAGCCCAATCGCCATACCTACTACCATTTCGCCCGTCCCGTCACCCACGTCACGACCCCCCTCATCCCCCCCTACCATACTCATTACCACCCGTCACCACAAACCACGACCCTCACCGCCTACTCCACCAATATCACAATCATTCCAGCCACAAGCCCTACCCACATGCCTTGGCCATGCCCACCACCATCCCATCGCGCACCCCTCTTCCTGCTCGTCCTCCTCATCCTCGTCCTCTTCCCGCTCCAGCTCACCCCCATCCTCATCCCCGACTCCGACACTCATACCCCTCAATCATCACATGCCTCACTGCCCGTCCACCAACCAATACCAATCTCAAGCCACCCAGCCTCGACCCAGCCCCCTCAGCTGTCCCCTCCTCGCCGACCACCAGCCGCCAGCCGCCGCCCGCTCGCCCGGTCAGCCCCACCTTCATCACCACCTAGCTTCCACCCACTACCAGGTACGCTACCCACAACCTCACGCAAGGTCATCAGTCGTCCCATACTATCACCCGTACCAATATCGCTGTCATCGATATCCATTTTCCTCGGCTCATTTCCGCGTCGACTTGTTCTGCCTAGGTGGTTGAGCACGTCCTCGACCGCCCGACCCCGCACACGCTCCCCATCAACCTCATCACCAGCTATGGCCAATCTGATTTCACTACTACTCTACTACATGCCCACACTACCCCCTTGCACAGTATCCAATCCACAGCTGCAGTATTCCAGAATCCGAGTTCTGTCACCTGAGGCCCAACTCGCTCCGTCTACTCTTCGCCAACTTCCGCATCAGTCCGACTGTCGTCAATCAACAAGAGGGCCATCCGCGTGACCACGATCCACGGTCGTGCCAAAGTCGTCCGCCTCCTCATCGACGACGACGACGGCGACCCGACCGCCGACGAGTGCGAGGGTAACATATTCGTAGTTCTTTGCCATGGTGGTCGTGGGGTTCACCATGACGCTGCTGGGATCAATCTGTGTGACGTAACCATCCAGTTGCCGTCAGCCACGGCGTTGCCACTCGGCATGCGGCTCGTGGCGCAAGAGGTATATCGCCAGCAAAAGGACCATGTAGAACATGGCAATGACCGTCGTCTTGACCGTCGCCGATCGAAGCGCGCACACCGCCACTACCACCGCCAGCCTGCGTCCGAGGATCGCCAATTCGTACCAGGACAGATCCATTTGTACTTGGTCACCAGAAAGGCGTAACGGGTGCAAAGCCCACAAAGTCGAGCCTGCCGTGCTTGCGCTTGAGAAGCAGAGCTGGAGCATCTGAAATCGAGACTCCATACAACGTCGACGTCACCAAGACGAGCGGCAGGAGGTCGTGCCACGAGTTGGTATAGCACCGTCGCTCGGGTTAGCACGCAGTGGGGTCCACGCGGCGGAGAGGGGTCCATCCCGAACATTCCTCCTAGGCCGCACTAAGCTCGACGTCTGGTCGTGCGAGAAGGGCAGCTGCCGAGTCGACGCACTCGTTGATGAGGGCAAAGAAAAGCGGCGTGGCACAGCCTACGGGAAACACTCTGTTCATCATCAGAGCTTAAACGCTGGCGTGACAAACACTGCAAGCTCGCCATAGTCTTTGACCGACGGTTGAGCGCGTGGCTTCTTACGTGCCTCTTCAAGCGCAACGAGTGCGTCCCAGTCCGGCTCAGTTGCGGTGTCCGAGGAGTTCTCGTTGCTCGCTGGGAGGTGTGGGAGAGCAACACGAGTACGATTGGGCTCGTCGTCTGCGCTTAGATCGCGGGTGTAGTGCGCCTCGATGGCTGCCGCAATGGCATCATCGTCAAGCGCGGCAAGCGCGGCGGCGGCGGTGTCGGCGGCTGCCTGCTTGACTGCGGCTGCGGCTGCAGTGTCGTCGACACCGTTAAAGGCGTCGAGGACAGCATTGATGTCGATGAGGACAACGGTGCCGTTGTGAGTCGATGCTGCGACCTCGCGCCGCTGGACAATGTACGCGAGGTCGGTGATGCCGACGTCGTTGGCAAAGCTCGCCAGCGGTGTGGCTGTCCCTACCGAGAGCGAGGCCATGCGAGCCGACCCGCTCCGCCCGGGGTTTTTCATCCGCGACAGCGCATGTGTACTCGGTGTGACCGCAAGCGGCGACGCCATGGCTGCAAACGACGACGCGCCTGCCAGCCTGTCGTCGCCCTCACGCCGCAGCGTGTCTACGTGCGACGATGACGCAGCCGAGACAAACGCGAGTCCGCCCGAGAGCTCGGTAGTAGCGTACTCCCACAGCGAGACAACGCCGACTTCGTCTGCCGAGGCCAGCAGCGGCGTCTCGGGCACCATCAGCAGCGAGGTGATCGGTGCGGTGTGTGCGTCGACAATGGTCCGGAGCCAGATGTGCGACCGTGTGTCCCACACACGGATGGTCATGTCATCGGCGCAAGAGATGACGACTGAGCCGTCACGAACAAGCGCGTTGATCGGCATAGTGTGCGCGTTGAGCTTGAGCGTCGAGAGGCACTGCGAGCCGTCAAAGGCCCAGATCCGCAGCGGCGGGTCTGCCCCGCCAATGACCAGCTCGCCCTCGGCCGAGTACACAAGGGCATAAATCTCTCCAATGCCGGCGTCAAAGGTGGCGCGCGGCACAGCCTTTTGCGTCCGTGCAATGCGGGCAATGTCCCACACCGCGACCGTTCCGTCGTACGAGCCCGAGATGACGAACTGCTTGCTCGCCGTGTTCGAGGTGGAGAACGAGTGGTTGACAACCTCAAGGCAGGTCACCGTGTTGGAGTGGGCGTCCACCCGGATGGTAGCGCCGGTCTCGATGTTCCACAGCGCCATGTCGCCGTTTTCGTGGCCAGTCACAAGCATGTCTGAAGAGGGATCGTACGCCAGCGCAGTCACCTCGGACGTCCGCTCCTTGAACTGCGAGTGGTGGTGCATGTCGATGACGTCCCAGAATATGAGCAAGTCGTCCTGACCGGCAGTGACCAGCAGCTGCATGAGCCCGTCGGCAGCATCGACCGACTCGCTCTTCGCTCCCACACCGCTGGCCGCGGCTCCTTCCGAGCTTGTCCGCACAATCCCGCCCATAGCGCCAATCGGCGCTGTGTGGCCCCTGTGCTCAACAAGGCGCTCAAAGTGCTCGACGTGCCAGAGCTCGGCTGACTCGGGTGAGGTGAGCCGGACGTGGCCAGCGTCGGTGAGCGAGATCGAGGTCAACGGGCCGTGGGTAAAGGCAAAGGACGCGAGCGCGCGCCGCGTGTTGAGAAACCACACAAAAACGGTTTCCGACTCGTCGATGAGATACAGCTCTTCGGTCGACGAGTTGTAGGCACAGCTGGTAAACGGCTTCTCATGGGGGTGGTCCTGCGAGACAATGACCTGCCCGGTGCTGATGTCGATCATCTTGACCACGTTTTCGAACGAGAGCGTGAACACAATGTTGTCGCGGGCAACCCACTTGATGACGTATGCACCTTGCTTGTGAAGAAATGGCCACGATGCGTCGTGCTCAAAGTACGGCACCTTGAGCGCCGCCGCCCGTGACCCGCGCTTCCGCACCGCGCGGTACGTGTCGATTGCCCCGTCAGTGTGCGCAACAATGAGTGTGCCGGAAACAGACGCCCTAGTAGCGGCAAAGTCAATGGCGGTGACCCACGGCAGCGGGATCGACCGCTTTGGCGATGAGGTCACCTGGATTCTTTGCGAGAGCACAAAGACGGGGTACTTGAATGGGCGCGACGCCGGATCGACCGCCCACACCATCACCGAGCCATCAATCGAGTACGACAAGATCATACTCCCATAGTGCGTCATGCATCCCAGTACTGTGCCTTTGTGCCCACGCAGCGTCTGGATGCACATCTTGGCGCCAGCCTGGGGCTCCACGTCCCAGATCCTCAGGCTGGCATCGGCCGACGACGAGACGACCAGCTTGATGTCGGCATCATACACCACATTCGTCACCGATCCCACATGCCCTTCCACCAGAAGGCAGCCAGAGGCATCCGTCTCAAAGGCGCGACGCGTCCGAAACAGCGCTAGTGGCCCCATCGACGTCCCGCCCACCAACGTCGACGCGTGTTCGGCGTAGGCGTGACAGAGCAACGCGTTACTCTCCTCGAGCCTCCGCTGGCCCAGCCGCACCTTGGACGCTGGAAGAAACCGGAGTCCAAGCTCCACATGCTGCTGGGGTACGCCCCCGAGCATGGCTCGTCTGTTGTGGCAGCTTGGCGTGAGGTGGTGCCTTGCCTCCTCCTGCTCTCGTTCTTGCCCGCCGTTTGGCGCGTTTGGCCCGCTTTGGCCACGGCAGCCAGTCACAGCTCGCGGCGGCGGATGCTCCGGGGGTGCGTGCATACTGCCAGTCTATGCTCCGTATCACATTGTGACTAGCACTGTGTCTGGCCAAGACCATGTCTGGTTACGATCTTGTTTTGGTTGGTCCGTTCGGTCGCGCTGCGCACGGCTTGTCTTCTCCACCATCTACCACCTCCCCACCACCTTTGATGGCAACACAACTCCACCCCATCCATTCCAACACCTTCTCCCCCCCCCCATCTCTCAACTTCCTGCCCTTAGATCTGTCTTTTGCGCGCTTACCAAACTGGAACATGCACACCTGGCCACACCGCCTGCCCGCACCCAAACGACACCGAATTCTCCCGACTGAGCCACCACAAGCTCAACACACACACACACACACACACGCATACATACACTTCACTCACCGAGCACCCACTCCGTATACACTCACGTTATGTCGTCTTCTGCAACACCTGCTAACGACACGCCCCGTGTGGTGGAGATGGTACCTGTGGGTGGGGAGAACCCACTGGCTGAGCTGGAGGCTGCCGAGAGCTCGGTTGTGGAGATGATGCAGATGGTGGCAGAGGTGACGCGTGCGCTCGAGCTGGCGGTGCCCAAGGTGGAAGGTGCTGATGATGTGGCTGATGAGCATGTTGATGCTGATGAGGAGAACAAGATTGCCCGTCCTGGCTCACAGTCGGACGCTTGGGATGTCCTCCACCGCAACTCGGGTCGCTTCTTTGATGTCCTCGGTCAGGTCCAAGTCACCCTCAAGAACGAGATCGCGGCTCTGGCTCCGCCCAGACCGTATGCCTACTCGGCCGCGGTGGAGAAGAAGGAAGCGCATGTGGCCTTGATGAAGACCCGTCTGTTCCGCGAGCACATTGCCCGCATCCGCAAGACCATCCTCGATGGCGCGCCGTCCGAGTCGTAGAGCATGTCTTTCGCCCGCGGCCTCGCCACCTTATGCCGCACGCCAACTCGGTGGTGGCCTACCAAAGACCCGCCTGTGCCGCTACCAAAGACCCACACCTGTGTCGCGAGCGCATTGCCCGCATCCGCAAGACCATCCTCGATGGCGCCGTCCGAGTCGTAGAGCATGTCTCTCGTCTGTCGCCCTACGCCCCAGACCGTGCCAAGGCATTGCTCGCGCCCGCCATTATCCTGCCGCATCTTTCATTCATTGGTACCTCATGTACGAGTACGCGAGCAAGATAGGGAGCAAGTCGTACTCGTTCTCGTCCTCGGAGTACGAGACCTCCGGCTTGATCACGACTGGCTTCTGGCTCGCTCGCACCCCAACGAGCATGACGTTGCGGATGACAGCAAGAAGGCGGACGACAACGGTCGAAATGGTCGACGGCAACGAGCCGCTGGATCCACGCTCGGTGAAGCTTGCGCCCGAGCAGCCGTCTGGACCACAGGCGGCGAGTGGATCGGCGCCATGGTCGCCGACATCGTCGCAAGCAACAGTCACGGCGGCTCCCCGCGCTCGCGTCACCCGAATTGTTCCGCCATCCACCAGCCGGACGACCTGCCAAGTCGCAGAGGAAGCGAGCGGGCGGCGGAAGGAGAAAGACAAGGAAGATATATGGGGCAAGGTTTGGAGGCGGCGACCAGTTGGCGGGGAACTAGTACGGCACCAGCTTGCACCAGCACGACACGTGGATTCAGGTCGCGTTACCTGGACATCAAAGGCGGCGATAGAGGGTAGGTGGATTCTTGAGTTAATGGGTATTGGCTGGCCGTTCGGAGATCATCCGATTGCGGCCGAGAGTCATCGGCGCGGGTTGGAACGAGTCCGGTGCGTGCCAGGCAACGCGGCCGATACCTATCTCGACAGCAATGAGCGGCGGCAAGAGGAGCAAAGAAGACGGAACAACGGTGATGGGACGAGAGATGGGTGAGATTCGTGGGTGGCTGCGAGGTCGTCATGTGACGGTGGGCGGTGTGACGGTGTGCGTGATGCTTGCGGTCATTGTCTGTGTCGCTGATCTCGATCTTATCCAGTACATGCCGCCGACGGGCAGCGACGGCCCAGAGCCAGCCAGGAGCGAAAAGACGGACGTACCCTTGTCTCCCGTGAGACCCAAAGGAGTACACAGGCAGAGCACAATGGCGTGGCGATCGAGTGCGAGCACCAACACGCGGCTGGTCGAGGCGCTTGTCCGGCACGACGTGATCCGGTCCGAGGCCGTTGCGGCGGCGATGAAGGCTGTCGACCGCAGCCTGTTTGCGCCCAGCGAGCCGTACTTGGATGCGCCGGTGTACCTCGGATGGGGCGCGACGATCTCGGCGCCGCACATGCACGCCCATGCGCTCGAGGTTCTCGTCGAGCACCTGCACCCGGACGCCAAGCTGCTCGACGTCGGCTTTGGCTCGGGCTATCTCGCCGCGGCGTTTGCTGTCGTCATCGGTGATGGCGGCGCTGGCGCAGTGTACGGCATCGAGCACATCGACGAGCTGGCTGAGATGGGCAGAGCCAACGTTGCGGCGTGGCAGGCAAAGACCGACACGCCGCACGCGACGATTCATCTCTCGGTTGGCAACGGATGGGACGGTCTGCCTGGCGCCGGGCCGTTCGACGCCATCCACGTCGGCGCTGCTGCGGACGATGTTCCGGCCTCACTCTTCGACCAGCTTGCTATTGGAGGACGCTTGATCATTCCGGTTGGCCCGGACGGTGGCTATCAGGAGCTTGTCCAGGTTGATCGGGTCGACGCCGACAGCTACTCAGAAACAGTGCTGATGGGCGTCAAGTATGTTCCGCTCACTCAGACGCCGCAAGCGCAGCTCGACCGGGTGTAATGCAAAGGTTTTTACAATGTACAATGGAATGTTTTGGTGAGCGTGGACCGGGCGAGTGGTCAGGTCTGGGTGCTGGTGTTGGGTGCCCTTTCGGCTGCGCGACGTCACACTGACAGCGTTTACGACCTTGGTGCGACCGACGCGAGGAAGAAGGAAAGGGAAGAAGGGAGGCAGTGAGGGGGAGGGGAGGTGAGGGGCAAGTAACCCGTTACTTTTGTTGTTCTGTGGTGCCTATCATTTGTCCACAAGATACAAATCATGTAGCGATCGTGTGCTGGCTGGAGCGGGGTTTGTGTGCCCTTTTCTGTTGCGCGACGTCACACTCCAGTCGTTCGCGACTTGGGCGAGTTATGGCTACTGATGGTGGCCACAGCAGCTGGTTATACTTCTCTCTAGCTGTTGTAAGAACAAAGAAAATGGATAGCATTGAGATTGGACTGTGCAGTGTGTGCATGGATGGCTACTCGGCTGAGAGGAAGCCGATGGTTCTTGCGTGCGGACACACGTTCTGCGAAGACTGCATTTGCGAGTGGAGGGCTGCCGACGGCGGAGCACGCTTGAAGTGTCCAACGTGCATGAGGCGATCATCGGCACGCCCTCGGGTCAACTACCAGATGCTTGAAACATGCAATGATTTGCGTGCAGCGCAAAAGGCGGCCGAGAACGGCTTCGCCTGGCCGCTCTTCTGCAGCTGCAGTCATGACGGGAAGGATCGGCCGCTGGCGACCGTCCGGTGTCGGGGATGCCGCAAGTCTTTCTGCACCGATTGCTCAAAGGCAATCCATGTGGGGATCGGGGCGGTCAAGCATGAGGTAGTTCCTGTGATGTCGGTGCGCTCTGGCGTTGATAACGCGCCCATTTGCCCCCAGCACAACATGCCGTGGGTTGGGGTGTGCGGCGAAGCCGAGTGCAGCGAGAGGCGGATGGGATGTGCAGCGTGCATCGCCCGGGGCACTCACAAGGGGCATGCTGTGGAGAAACTGACAAATGCGCTGGATCGGCACGACAAGGAGCGCGAGCAGATGGCGGAGGAGGCGAAGAAGTTTGCTGGTCAGGCGGCGGCGGTGAAGGAGCTGGCGCGGTCACGGCGGGCGGGGCTCGCCATGACGCAGACCTCGATCACGGCCACAATCGCCAACCACTTTGACGACCTTCGCAAGCAGCTTGACAACATGGAGAGGAGCATGATTGCTCGGGTAGCAGGCATGACTCAGTCCGTCGTTACGTCGCTGGATGCGTTTACGGTAGGGCTGGAGAGTGAGGCGAACAATCTGGCGGCGGCGGCGGCGAAGATCGAAGCCAATGAGGAGCAGCTCGGCGCGCTGGTGCTTGCCAAGAGCGGCAAGCTAGTGGAGGAGGGCAAGATGACTTTGGCAAAGGCGACCAAGGCGGTGATGCTCCCACAGGCACATATAGGCCTGATCGAGAGGATCATCCCAATGCCGTTGCTGGACGTGCGGGTCACACCCGCACCGGACAATGGTCTCTTGAACAGCTCCACGGCGCTCGGGATCTCCAGCATCATCGATAACGTGGCAAAGGTTGGAGCCAACACCAGCGGCATTGTCATGTCGCGGGGTTTCAAGGACACTCGGTGCCGATTCGAGTTTGCGCTGCAGCCGCCGTCGGGCGCGCCGGCCGATGCCGCCTGCAACGTCGGCATCGGCGTGACGAGCATGGCGACACAGGACGCTCAGCTTTTCAACAGCGAGCAAACAATTGTGTGGAGAGCAGACAAGATCACGAGCGGCAAGATGGAGAAGAAGCTCTCGACACCGGCCAAGTTTGTTGCCGACAAGATCTGCGCCATCGAGTACGACCCGCAGAGCGGTACGTTTTCGACGTTTGTCGACGATGTGCAGACCGGGATCCAGTTTCAGCACGTCATCCGCGGCAGCCCACTCCGCTTTGTGTTTACCGGTGATGCCGGCTGGACGCTAATCTGTGTGTCCATGACAAAGCACAAGAGCGCTGCCGAGTCTTGTCGGTGTCGGACCGTGACGCCAACATGCCGTGTGTCGGGAACAAGCGGCGGCGTGTCCGTCCGAGCGCAGTAGCGACTGCATCGTGCACGGCAAGACAGACGTCCGTCAACACGCAGTTGCAGGCGATGGCTGGAGAAGGACCCAGTCTGCGGCTGCCCAAGCGGCAGAGGCTGCTGACAAAGGCGCCGCCGACCTCTTGATCTCGCCCGTCCAAGCTGCTGCTTGCATCATGGGCAGTATCAACGCTACCGTAGCTACTGTCGCCAGTTCCCGCACACGTCAAAGGCAACAAGTCAAATAGATGGCCGTCACTGTGTCCGCTCGTCCCTCTCCTTCCCCTTTCCCTGACTCGTCCCGTTGATCACGACCAATCAAGGGGGCACCACATCCCGCTGCTCGAGCTGATGTGGACGACGGCATGGGTACCCACAGACATCGTGACTGTATAACATCATACAACATGCGTACATGATCGGATGAAGTAAGAGCGGGTGGGGGCCCCCCCTTGGTACTGTTCACCAGAGCCACGGACGGTAGCCGGCCAGCAAGTCAGCCAGCAGAGGGGTCGGCCATCGAGTTGATGACCGCAGGCTTGTCGGCGGGGCGGACATGGATGCCGAGCGGCCGAGAGACAAGGGCGATGGCGGGACCGCGGGTGACAAAGATCGAGATCGAGATGGAGCCGTTGAGGCAGGTCGGTGTGGTGAGGGGCAATGTAGAGAAGACACGGGTTGGTCCCAGTCTTCAGCGGTGACGTTGGCAGCAGCGTCGAGGCAGCAGAGCAAAAGGCCAGTGGCCGGCCAACGACAGTCATCGCCACCTGTCGCCGACAATACCGAGCGGTACCTGTTGCAAGAGAGGGGGAGCGTGCAGGAGACCATGTCATGTAAGTGAGCCATACCCACAAGCACTTCCATATACACACCATAAACCCCCATGTGTCTGCCAACACTATGCCTATATAGGCAGGAGTAGTCATAGTTGCGGGGGAACGGGAAGGGGGAAGGGGGAAGGGGGGAGGGGGGGGGGGGCGGGGGGGGGTAGAGGAGAGGAGAG
>NW_013657649.1:11969-26198 GCF_000142905.1 Thecamonas trahens ATCC 50062
CAACACGAGTGATTGGTGCCGTGCGGGGGGGGGGGGGGAGATATAGGGAAGGGGTTCGAGTAGGAGGGAGGGTATAGTTGGATGGGTATACTCATGATGTGGTGTGGTTGGTTTTGGTTGATGTGGCTGTGGTTGTGGCTGTGGTTGTGGCTGGGGTGACTGTGGCTGGGGTGCCTGTGGCTGGGGTGGGTAGCACTGGGGAGTTGTGCTGGTTGTGGTCAGGCGGTGCAAGAGTCGGAAACAGTGCTGTCGGCTTTGGCAAAGGTATGTATGATGATGGGGTTCAGATTGGCTTGGGAGGTAGCACAGTGCTGTGCTTGGCATAGTATACTCATCGCCGTTGTCGCTGTCGTCGCCGGCGTCGTCGTCATCATCATCGTCGTCTTCATCAACGTCATCATCGTCATCGTCCCCAACATGCATGCACGCCTCACCTCACTCACTTTATCTTCACCCTCTGCTTCGCAGGTATGGCATGTGGATCACTTTGTGTGCACACACTGCAAGGAACCGTTTCCGAACCACAAGTTTGTGGCCCATGGAGGCATGCCGTACTGCACGCCGCACTACCTCGAGCTGTTTGGAGAAAAGTGCGCCGGATGTGGCCAGTATATCACCGGCGAAATGCTCAAATCGGGCGACGGCACTTCGTACCATCCACAGTGTATGGTGTGTGTCCGGTGCGAGTGCGTGCTCACCAACACGCAGTTCTACCTCATCGAGAGCAAGCTCTTCTGTGAGCCTTGCTCTATTAGCCAGCTACAGGACAACGGGACGATCGGTGACGGCTCGGCCGCGCCCGACGGCGACGGCCTCTCGGCCCGGGTCGACCTCCTTCCGTGCACCAAATGCGGCGAACTTATCACAGACATGATGGTCACCGCGCTCGACGCCAGCTATCACCAGTCGTGCTTTACCTGCGCCAACTGCTCGACCCTCCTCTCGGGCCCGTTTGCGAGCTCGCGGACCGGCCAGCCGCTGTGCGTCACGTGTGGCCAGCTGCTCGGCCAGCGTGCGCGGTTGGCTCCCAAGCGCTCGCTTTCGACAGGGGGCGACGAAGAGTCCGGAGTCCCGGCGTCGGCGCGCGCGGCTGCAGCCGCAGCCGTTGTCGCGCCGCCCGAGCCGGCCGCGTCGGCGTCGCAACCACCGACCCGTCCGGCGCGCTCGAGCTCGACCGCCGACCCAACGTCCCCGCTGCACCCGCTCAACGTACTCGACCATGACCTTGGCATCCTCACCGGCGCGCTGCAAGAGTACTGCGAGCGCGAGTCGGATGATGTTGTGTTTCTCAAGGGCGCGCTGACCAAGCTGCTACACTCGGTCAAGACACTAGTCGCTCTCGGCAAGGCTGCCAATCTCGACACCGGCCCAGTGTTTTCCGGAGCTGCGGCCGCCATCTCTACCGCCAAGAACATTGTTGTCAAGCCCGAAGAAAAGGCGGTGCACCTTGTCCCGTTTGACACCCAGCTCGGCAGCCTTGTGGCCGCCATCACGGCGCTCATCGCCGAGCTCCGCCGCATCACCGGCGTTGTCCGCCCGGTCGGATGGGAGGCTGCTGCGCCGGTCTTTGCCAACACCCCGCCAGGCTCCCGCCAGTCCATGCCGCCGCTGAAGGCGTCGGCGGCAGCCGGAACCGGTAGCAGCACTGACACACCGGCTGCGCCGCAGCGTGTTCCGCGTGCTCGTGGCATGTCCGAGACCGCACTGGCGTCCCAGCAGACCGCTGCCGCTGCTGCTGCTGCTGCTGCTCTTGCCGCTGTTCCTCCACAGCTTGATGCTGCAGGCAGCTCCGCTGAGCCTCCTCCTACCACCCGGACTGAGCAAGCCGAGTCACGAGCAGCAACGATCCACACATCGACGCCAGGAGACGAAGCCGTGGTGGCGCCCGCAGCCAAGTCGACGACAACGTCCAAGAGCGGTATGACCAAGACGCGAATGCAGATTGGCAATCGGCAGTTTGTGCACATGCGCGATGCCAAGCGGGCCAAGGCGTACACCTCGGTCTCAATGATGGGCTGGATGCGGAAGCGCGGCGGGCGGATGAAGACGTGGAAGGACCGCTGGTTTGTGCTACGCAACTGCGTGCTCTACTACTACAAGTCGCAGGTCGATACCACCCTCCTGATGGGCCACATCATCCTGCCCGAGTACTCGGTCAAGGCCGATGCAACGAGTGACACCGACCGCGAGCACTCTTTTGCGTTGGTCAAGGAGGGCGCGCGGACGTATGTCTTCTCGTGCTCAGACGCCAAGTCACGGCTCAAGTGGCTGAAGGTGCTCGGCGAGGCGACAGCCAAGGACCGGGCCGAAGTCGACGATGCGCATGTCGAGGCCATGGTCGCGTGCATGCTCGCTGGCCAGCCGCTTCCGCTCCGCGAGAGCTTTGCCGACAACCCGGACAAGGTGGTTATTGCCGAAGAGGTGGTAGTCGACGATGGCGTGGAGGAGCGCAACATCCTGGTGCTGGAGAACCAGCTGGTTGTGGCCGGCACAGTCCAGACCCTAGTCGAGCTGCTCTTCTTCCGGCACGGTGCTGATCCGCAGTACGTTGCCACGTTTTTCCTCTGCTACCGGCACGTCATGACGGCTGACGATCTCATGACCCGCATCCAGGTGTGCTTTGAGAGCCCGCCGGTGGATCCGCGCGACCGACTCGACGGTGGGACCGGGAGCGAGGAGGCTGTGTCGGAGATCCGGTTCCGGATCATGCAGGCGCTACAGATGTGGGTCGAGGGCCACTGGTATGACTTTCACGACGCGCCACACCTGGTCGACGCGCTGGAAGAGCTCATGGGCAAGGCGCAGAACCTTCAGGGCCACGAACAGGTCATGCGCGAGATGGCCAAGGAGCTGAAGGCGACGATCAAGCTGTCGCGGTCGGCGGCCAAGGCGGCAGTCAAAGCCGCCCGTAAGCGGGCCAACGACAAGGCGTCGGTCGCGGCGGCGGCCAAGAAAGCCAAGAAGCGGTCGATCATCAACTTTACCACCCAGGTTGAGTCGCCGATCGAGTTTGCCGACGAGATCACCCGGATCGACCAGGAGCTGCTTGAGGGCATCCGGCCCGAGGCGTTTACGCTCCAGCTCTGGGGCACCTACGCCGGCAACGAGTATGTGGAGGCGCTCAAGGACAAGCTCGACGAGCTTGTGGAGCGGTTCAACTTTGTCTCGGCGTGGGCCGGCTCGGAGACGGTGCTCAAGCCGGACCTCGAGTCGCGGGTGGCGACGCTCCGCGCGCTGATCGACATTGGCGACCGGTTGCTCGAGCTGCAGAACTACAACGCGCTCATGGCGCTGGTCTCGGGCCTCAATTCGGCGGCGATGCAGCGGCTCAAGAAGACGTGGGACGCGCTGCCGTCAAGCAAGCGTTCAGCGATGTCCAAGCTCGAGACGGTCATGGACCCGCAGAACAACTACGGGGCGTACCGTAACCGGAACAAGCCACTGACGGCCATTCCCTTTGTCGGCCTCTACCTCAAGGATCTCACGTTCCAGAACGACGGCAACCCCAAGCGAGTCGACGGCGGGCTCATCAACTTTGACAAGTGGCGCCACATCAACAACTCGGTCCGCTCCGTCCTCTCCTACGCCCCGCACTCGCTCAACATCCCGCGCCAAAAGGCCGCCGAGAAATATCTGGCCATCGCCCAGATCCTCGACGAGGACACGGCGTACAAGTACTCGCTCCTCGCCGAGCCACGCGCCAAAAAGGCCGCCGCCGCCGCCGCCTCATCGAGCGACGGCCAGAGTGTCCGGCTCATCGAAAAGTGGATGACCGAGTAAACGCACCAAGCTACGACGTCAGTGTCGGTAGCCGCGGGTGGCGGGCACCGCGGAGCGGCGGCGTAAAGCCTATCGACGTTGCCGCGCGCCCCCGGCCCGATCGTCTAGCTGCGCCCGGCGAGTGCGCCCGGCGGCGAGTGCGCCCGCGGAGTGGGATGCCGGTCGACGGGCCGCGGCCGAGCGCCAGCGCCGAGCGCGAGCGGAGCTCTTCGCGCGGCAGCGGCTCCGGGAGGCCCATCGACGAAGCCGGCCGATGCGGGACAGCAAAGTAGCCGAGCGCCGAGTCGTGCTGGATCCAGCGGACATGCGGCGCGTCGCGGTGCGGCGCCGCCTGCCACTCGCCGGCGGTCGCCAGAAGCGGTGGGAGGAGGATCTGCCCGCGCGACTCGGCCCGGAGGTGCGTGTTGTACATCGACCGCTTGTGCGACGCCGGGAGCTGGTCACCAGTCCGCTCCAGCGACCGACCAAACCGCGACTTGCGTCCCAGCGCACGCAGCGCCACGCTCAAGTCGCCGGCAAAACGTCCAGTGGCCGAGCGCGTCGAAGGCGCGCGGGTCATACCAACCGGCGGCGGTGCCGGCTCTGGATCGGTGGTGTGACCGCCAAGCAGTGCGTCGGCCTCGTTCGCCCTATTAGCCTCGGCCTCAAAGTCGTCCGCCAGCGACGACTTGGAGCCGGAACGCCGACCAAGGCGGCGGCGGACTTTCTGTCGCCGCCGCCGCCGGGCGGTGCCGCCCGACGACTCCGATCCGTCACTGTCGCCGTGCCCGTCGCCCGACTTGTCCTTGTCTCTCTTCTTCTTCTTCTTCCGCTTCTTCTTGGACGAGTCTCCACCCTCTGATGCCTCTGACGTTTCGGTTCGGGCCGTAGGCGGCGCAGAGCCATCTCCCTCTGCCGGCATCGCATCATCCGCCGACTCGCGGTGCTTCTTCTTCGACTTGCGCTTCCGCTTCCCGCCATCATTCGCCTCTTTCTCGTCGACGCGGCTGGCATCATCATCAGCCAACAACGACTTGTCCTTCTTCTTCCTCTTTGATCTTGACCGGCCGTTGCCTGTGGCCGCAGTGTCGGCACCGGCATCAGCGCCAGCGTCTGCATTGCCATCAGCACCTGCCGACTTGGACTTTTTGACCGACTTTGACTTGCCCGATTTGTCCGTTCTTGACTTGCGCCGTTTGCTTGAATGCCCGTCACCACCACCGCCGTCACCGCCACCGCCGTCACCGCCACCGCTGCCGCCTTTGCTGTTGGCTTGGCCAGCGCGAGCCGAGCCGGCCGAGCCGGTACCACCGGATGGCGCTGCTCCTGCCGACTTGCCCGAGCTGCGCTGTCTGCTACTGTTCCCTCCGTTCTCGCCCTTGCTCCCGCCGCCTTTGCTTGACCGGCGCTTCTTGCTTCGTCGCCTGCTCCCTTCGGGCATGACTGTGTGGCGCGGAGAAGGGGGACGGGGCGGGGGTGGCCGTTGAGCGGGAGTGAGGTGAGCAAATTGGCGATGAGCGTTGGAGGGGAGGGCAATGATTAGTTGAAGGAGAGTTAATCGAGGGCAATGATTAGTTGCAGGAATGTTAATCGAGGGTGATTGGGTGAAGGAGAGTTAATCGAGGGCAATGATTAGTTGAAGGAGAGTTAATCGAAGATGATTAGTTGAAGGAGAGTTAATCGAGGGCAATGATAAGCGGAAGAGAATCAATCGAAAGGTGCCGTCGTCGGCAGGTGGCGCGGGCAGGCAGGGAGGCAGGCAAGGCAAGACAGGGGGGGGACTGATCAGGGTTTACAGCGACTTCTTCTCTACCTGGACAGTGGTCACATGCATGCCTAGCTGTGACTTGAGGACATGCTCGACGCCGAGGCGGACGGCCTGCTCTGAGGCGGACGGCTCAGCGACGACGTGGACGGTGGCGACGGCCGTGGTCTCGTCCTGGCGCCACATATGGAGGTCCGAGGCGGCGACGACACCCGGGACAGCGTGGATGGCGTCGACGGCACGGGCGGTGCGGCGCGGAGTGACGCCGTTCGGCACCCGCTGAAGCAGGACGGCCGTGGCGTTTTGCAGCAACGGAATGACCGAGAGGAAGATGAGGACCGAGATGAAGATCGAGGTGATCGGGTCCGAGATGGTCCACCCAAACCACTCGATGAGGAGCGAGGAGATGATGACACCGACCGAACCAAGGGTGTCTGCGAGGACGTGGAGGAAGACGCCGTGCATGGAGATGTTCTCCTCGTCGTCGCCGCCGTCGCCGCCGTGTGAGTGCCCGTGGCCATTGCCGGCCTCGGCATCGCCGTGAGCGTGAGAGTGCCCGTGCGAGTGTCCGCCGCCGCCGCCGTGCGAGTGCCCGTGGTGGTCGTGGAAGGCAAAGAGGCCGACAAGGTTGACAACGAGGCCGAGAACGGCCACAAGGAGTAGCCGGTCTGTGCTCACGTCCTCGGGCGCAAAGAGGCGGGCGACCGACTCGCCGAGAACCGAAATGGCGATAAAGACGAGGAAGACGCCGTTGACGTAGCCTGAGAGAATCTCGTACCGTCCGTAGCCAAACGAGTAGACCGAGTTGGATGGCCACTGCGCCATGACCGTGCAGTAGAGTGCAATGGCCAGCGCGGTGCAGTCGAACAGCATGTGGAAAGCGTCGGAGAGGAGCGAGAGCGAGTTGGTCCAGAACCCATACACGAGCTCCACAAACATGAACAGCAGATTGACAACGAGAAAGCCAAAGATCTTGCGGGAGTCCTGACCGGTCACAATCTGCTTGAGTACCGAAGTGAAGACCGCGATCGATGATGTCGACAGGAGCGACCCGTCGCTCCGCGCCTCGCCCTTGCCGCGCTTCTTGCCCGGGACGTGAAGCAGGTCGCGGAGGCCGAAAATGACCGCGGCAGCGAGGGCGATCCCGCTCAGCGGCACGCTTCCGGTCCGCATAAACTCGATGCCCCCCGCTGTCGCCGCTGCCGCTCCAAACCCGAGCTGTGCCACAAACGACGGCGCAAGCACTGCCTTCTTCTCCAGCACCCGCACGTCGACATAGTAGTTGAACACAAGAAGGCCGAGCGCGAGGACCATCAGCTGGACCAGCCCCGAGAGTGAGCTCGGCGCAAGGCTTCCAAGCCAAGCCTCTCCTGCGCCGAGCCGCATGCCTTGTACCACGGCCGCGGGCAGGAGCAGTGCGCCCGAGAGCAGCGTCGAGAGCGCATGCAGCCGCTTAACCCCGTTGACCGCCACTCCCAGTCGCCGGCCAAGAAGCTTTTGCGCCACAGACGCCACAAGCGAAGCCACAAGCGCCATCACGCCCTTGGCCGCCGGCGACGCCAACAGGCTCCCGTCGCCACCGGCATCCGCCTCTGGAGTTGGAATGGCGCCGATTCCACCGACTCGCCCGCTCGCTACGGCGCACAGGACACTGACAAGGACAAGCGCACCGCGCATCCGCCCGCTCGACCACCGCTGCCCCGCCAGGCTGACGTCCTTGTCACCGCGCCCGCCCGCGGTGGGTACCTTGGCCACCAGCAGGCCAAGCGCAACCACAAAGGCAGTGTCGGTAAAGCCTGAGGCTATGACCGCCAGCAGCGGACCAAGCAGTTCGAGCGCAACAAGCCAGGCCATAAAGGCCGCGGCGCCGAGCACAGCGTGGACCGCGATCCATGCCCAGTCTGTCGAGTGGATGCGGCGGTGGTACGGAGCGAGCGGCCGCTGCAGCGCTGCAAACACCACGCCGGCTGTCACCAGCAGCGCAGCCGCAACAGACACTGTCTGCCCGCCATTGCCCACCAGCGCATAGCTCGCCGCGCTCCACACCGCCTTGGCCACCACCAGCAGGAACAGCAACGCAGTGTTGCTGTGACGAGCACACAAAGGGGAGAGGAGTCAGTGCCACGTTGAGGGAGATTAGGCCAGCCAGCGCCCGAGTCGATGACCGCCAGCCAGCGCCCGAGTCGATGACCGCGTGACCGCGCCCGCGCCCGAGTCGATGACCGTGCCCGAGTCGATGACCGTGCCCGAGTCGATGACCGCGCCCGAGTCGAAGACCGCAGCACCCACCATGACAGAACCAGCCAGCAGCCCCACCCAACCCATACCCATACCCATACCCACAGGTGCAACCATGAGTCTCTCCCTCTCCCCTCTCCTCCGACCCGTCCGTCTCCCTCTGCCTCTCCTCCGCCACACACACACACACACACACACACACATACACACACACACACACACACCTTCCCCTCACCACCCTCCCCCTCACCACCCACCCACCCACCATGACCAACATCCTCGTTACCTACCTCTCTTCTCGCTCTCGTCCTCCTCCAAGTCCCTGGCGTGAAAGCATGCTTGTCTGACCAAGGAGAAAGACACGCACTCGCAGCGAGTGACGTGGTGGCCGCCCAACGACGGATCGAACGCAGGCGACCGTGACGCCCGTGGATGGGCGCAGGCGATGGAGTCGGATAACGCTCATGCCACACAAACATGACTGCAGATCACATGTGATTGTGTGCGGCGTGTGGTAGGTGGTCTGGACGAGGTCTAGTGGTTGTGCTGTGGCTGGATCGAATGCTTGTGGCCGCCCAACAGGCGACCGTGACGCCCGTGGATGGGCGCAGGCGATGGAGTCGGATAACGCTCATGCCACACCAACATGACTGCAGATTACATGTGATTGTGTGCGGCGTGTGGTAGGTGGTCTGGACGAGGTCTAGTGGTTGTGCTGTGGCTGGATCGAATGCTTGTGGCCGCCCAACAGGCGACCGTGACGCCCGTGGATGGGCGCAGGCGATGGAGTCGGATAACGCTCATGCCACACAAACATGACTGCAGATCACATGTGATTGTGTGCGGCGTGTGGTAGGTGGTCTGGACGAGGTCTAGTGGTTGTGCTGTGGCTGGATCGAATGCTTGTGGCCGCCCAACAGGCGACCGTGACGCCCGTGGATGGGCGCAGGCGATGGAGTCGGATAACGCTCATGCCACACCAACATGATTGCAGATCACATGTGATTGTGTGCGGCGTGTGGTAGGTGGTCTGGACGAGGTCCAGTGGTTGTGCTGTGGCTGGATCGAATGCTTGTGGCCGCCCAACGTCGGATCGAACGCAGGCGACCGCATCGGCTGTCCGCCTTTGTTGCGGCAGCTGCGATCGGCCCGGTTTCGCACATGAGACGCCATCACGCTTTTACAACATGCCATCATCACTTCAACTATGCTCACACATACTCTATGATTGTCCATGCTCTGCGCTCACCCTCGTGGTGTCCCTTGTCCGACGCAGGCGCAAGCATCTTCAACAAGTCGTCCTCGCTACAAAAACAGCGATCATCCACACAGCAGCGCTCAGCTCGTCACACACCAGCCAACCTCGCGCCCACAACATCGTCTTCGCAAAGCACTCGCCGCCCACCTACGAGTAAAGATCACATGCTTGATGACGGGCGATGCTTAAATCTGAGCTTCAGCAGCCTGGTAACCGCGTCAGAGTACTGCAGCTGATGGCAGCGTTGCGCCCGGCCGACCGCGCGGCGCCAACTCGGCACGACAACCATCATCACCACCATCAGCAGCAGCAGCAGCAGCAGCAGCAGCAGCAGCAGCAGCAGCAGCAGCAATACGATTCCTCAACCGTCACCATCAACCGTCACCATCAGCCGTCACCATCAATCAGCCAGCCGCTGGCTCTACATCTGCCTCTGCCTCTGGCACTGCCTCTGGCACTCTGTCCTCACACACCCACCCAGCTCACCACCCGACTACTTACCGGTCCACTGACGGGCAGTATGAGCGGGGATGAGGACGTCATGACGACTGCCAAGAACTTTGTCCGCACACGCATCATCAACCCATTCAAAGCCCTTCGCGGACGAGTGGTACGTCACCGAGTGGGTGGAGGGGGGGGGGGGGGGGAGGGGGGGGAGAGGGGGCAGGGGCTCCCTCCGCCCAGCCAGGGTCGACTTGACGACCTGGTCCGACACAGCCTCAAGCGACGCGTGTGAGAGCAGAGGAGGAGGTAAGGTGGGAGTATGGACTTACCTGTTGTGTGTGCTTCGGTATTGGGGTGTTCGGTGGCGTTCGGGTGGGGGCCTGTGGGGCTTGTGGGGCTTGTGGGGGGGGGGGTTGCCTGGGGGGGGGGGGGGGTGGTCGGGGCTGGTCGCTGGTTTATGATTGTTTGTTGTTGGATTAATCGTTGGTCCTCGGCTGCCCTGCAAATCATGCTGCTCGCTCCTTGCTGCTCGCTCCTTGCTGCTCGCTCCCTGCTGCTCGTCCACTCGCTTGCTCACTCGCTTTATGGTCCTCGAGAGTGATGGCAGATGCTCGAACAAGCGATCTTCTTCGGTCTCATTGTGGCCAACGCGTTCATTCTGTGGAAGACGCTGACGGTGGTCTCCGGCTCCGAGTCGCCCATTGTTGTGGTGCTCTCGGGCTCGATGCGCCCGGCCTTTGACCGTGGCGACCTCCTCTTTCTCACCATGGGATCTTCTCCGCTCCGGGTCGGCGAAATCGTAGTCTACGCTCTCCCAGGCCGGGCCATCCCCATCGTCCATCGCATTGTATCGCTACACGAGTCGCGATCGTCCGGCAAGGTCGACCTGCTGACAAAGGGCGACAACAACGACGTCGACGACCTTGGCCTCTACCCTCGCGGCGTCTGGTGGCTCCATCGAGAGAACATCATCGGCCGCGCAGGCGGCTTTGCCCGCGGCGCTGGCGTCATGACCATCGCCATGAACGACATGCCCCAGCTCAAGTGGGCCATGATCGGCGGCCTCTTCTTGTACGTCCTCCTCAATCGCGACGGCTGAGCCCTCCCCCTTGCCTGGTGGCTCTCAACGTGTAAACGCCCTTCCTACCTAGCTAGCCGAGGGGCATGGCCCGTCGCATCACTTTGCATTCCATCACACTCTCGATAGCCGGCCGAGCAGTTGCTCCGCTGGCTCGACGGCTTGAGAAATTTCCTCGACTTTACGTTGCTGGCCTTTGTACCAACACATCGTGCCGATTGGCATGGTGATCCGCGTATACATGGGCGCCCATCGATAGCTCGCTTCACACACGATGATCAAGGCAGTCGTGGCAACACTCGTCTGTTTTTTCGATCAAATTATGGGCAATTGGCGGAAGGCTGTGCCGACATCGCCGCGGGCGTCACCCGAGCCGAGCAGCTCGACGACGGGCGGAGTTACCAAGGCTAAGGATGCGCTTGGTACAGGAGCTGGCAAGCCGAAAAAGGGCAACCGCAAGCCTGCTTCCCGTGGCAACAAGTCAGGTCGGGCATGGAAGCCAAAGGCTGTACGTACCTTCCTCCATCCTCCTATTCATGCCCCCTCCCCCTCTTTCCCCCTCCCTCTCCCCCCTCGCCAGGATCACAAAGGATGGATGGACGTGTGGACGCCCCCTCCCCCCCCCCCCTCCCTCCCTCCCCCCTCCATGAGCAGACCGGCATCACCTATGGACCTCTCACCATGGCATATACTCACTCACATACATCATTTTCACATCATGTCATCTTGGCTATGGATGCTTTATATCGCGGTTGTGGATAATGCTCGGAATCGCCCGTATGCGCTGCTTCTGGTCGTGACGTGCGGCGGCGGCGGCGGGGGGACGGGGTGACCGGCAAACCGCCCTCATCACCTGCATCACCTGCATCACCCGCATCACCTTCATCACCCGCATCACCTGCATCACCCGCATCACCTCCTCATCACCCACACCACCCACACCACCCTCATCACTACCCACACCACCCTCATCACCTCCTCATCACCCTCACTATCTCAGAAGTCGAGGGCATCGGCCATGCATCAGGGCAAGGGCCTCCATCAGGGGACCAAGGTCAAGCTGAGCAAGGAGAAGGCTGAGCGGGCTCGGCGTGAGGCGCTGCGCGAGCTCAAGGAGCAGGCTCGGGCTGAAAAGGAGAAGGAGATCCTTCGCATCAAGCAGGCTCGCAAGCAGAGGGCCTTCAACAAGGCAAGAGCCGAGATGGTCCAGAAGGTCACAAACTCGACGACTCTCGGCCGTCTCTCGGCACGCCAGAAGCGCGAGATCGCAAAGCGGACAGAGGTTCTGCGTCTCTCTTACTTTGGCCTCGAGGAGACCGCAAAGGGCACCCTCTAGCCTTTCCTCCGTTCTGTCGCGGCTGCGCGTACCTTCACTCACCTCCGTCTTGCATCTGGCGCTGGCCGTCATCGTCTGCGCCGCGCTTCAGGTCGACGCTGTGCGTCACGCCTACCCTCGCCACCACTCCCGATCTCCCTGCCAACCACCCAGCCGCCCATGTCTGGCCTGTGCAGGCCACACCACCAAACACCAACATACACATCCTCTCCCCAAAGCCACACCGCGCCAGTCAGATGTGTGCCAACCAAACTCCGGACGCGTGCGACCCGCGGCAAGCATCTCGGTAGTATCGACCTCGCGGCGGCGAGCAGTGCGGCGGCGCGATAAGCCTCTCGCCGCCTTCGCCATTCCAATGGAGGGCTTTATCCAGCAGCAGTGGTGGTTCGAGGGCGTAGTGCTCTCACGGCGGCAGCTGTTTGCCTTGGCGGCGGCGGTGGTGCCTGCTGGCTTGTCGTTCCTGGGCCCAAACTGGGTGCAATCCTCCTCGGCATTTCATCTCCTTCTCCTGCTGCGGCCGAGTTTGTCCGAGACGAGCGCGAACACCGCGGCGCTGCTTTTCGACACTCCTCTGCGTCTCGGCGCTTGACGCGCGGTCGAACAGGGAGACGATCGCAAACATGGCGCTGGTGGTCCTCGTTGGCAACAGAGTCATAGGCGTGGTGCTGGTCGGCACGCGTGCAAGTTGTGCGGAAGGGAAGGCGTCATGACGAGCGGCTATCCGCGCCCG
The DNA here is from genome assembly GCF_000142905.1 of Thecamonas trahens ATCC 50062. Classification (NCBI taxonomy): domain Eukaryota; order Apusomonadida; family Apusomonadidae; genus Thecamonas; species Thecamonas trahens. The sequence goes on from NW_013657649.1 coordinate 24,578, forward strand.
GCGCGGTGGACGGCGTTGCGGGCATCGGAGGCGGCACCGAGCGAGAGCGAGCGGCGACGGCTCAGAGAGGATGAGCTCGCGGCCGGGGCGTCAATGGTGACGTGAACGTCGCGGATGGAGAGCTCTGCCGGTGGTGTGCGGCCAGGACCGTCGATGGTGGGTGGCTCGCGCGGGTCTGCGGGACCAAAGTCGGGAACGACGGCGGCGGCGACGGGCGGGGCCTGGCCGGGGATGCGGTTAAGGAACATGGAGATGACCCAGCCGTCAAGGCCGCGGTCGGGCCACTCAATGTGGTACGAAGTAAACGCGCGCGAGCGGACGACGTCGCCGGTGGCAACGACTTCTGTGCCCTCGGGGATGAGGGCAACGACGTCGCCACGAGGCTCGGCACGGAGACGGAGGCCTTCGGCGGCAGTGCCCATGACGACGTAGCGGATGCCGCGGTGGGTGCCAGTCAGCTCGCCAGCGCGCTCGTAGTCTGCGGTAACGAGGGTAAACTTGAAGCGGGCCTTGGTGGCGTCGTCGAGGTCGATGGCGTCAAACTCGGCGTGGGTGAGGAGAGCGGAGCGGAAGGCAGTGACGTCTGCCGAGGCCCAGTCGAGCTTGGCGCCGCGGAGGTCTGCGCCGGTGAAGCGGGCGTTGGCGAGCGCGGCCGCCGTCAGGTCTGCGCCGCGTAGGTCCGAGCGCTGCAGCTTGGCGTACTCGAGGTTGGCGGACGAGAGGTCCGCGCCGGCGAGGCAAGCCTGCTGAAAGTAGGCGTTGCGCGCCGAGGCCGAGACGAGCGACGCTTGCGAGAGGTCAGCCTGCGAAAAGTTGGCCTCGTTGAGGATGGCGTCGTCCAGCGAGGCGTGCGGAAGGCAGGCCTTGCGGGCGTCGACGTTGCTGAGCGCGGTGCCGACGAGCGAGGCGTGGGCCAGGAGCGCGTCGCGCAGGTCAGCCGCAACCATCAGCGCTTGGTCGAGGACGGTTCCGGTCAGGTGCGCGCGCTGCAGGTTTGCGCCCGACAAGTCAAGGCAGGCCAGATCGAGCTCGTTGAGTCGCACACCGCGGAGCGAGGGCAGCCGCGGATTGGTCTCGCCCGACTCAACAATGACAGCCTGGGGGGTGGCGAGGGAAGCGCCGGATGTGGCCGGATCGGACGGGATGACGATGCGGCGAGAGGAGAGCGCGCGGCTCGAGCCGCTGCTCACATGATCCGACGACGCTGGTGCCCAGCCTGAGGAGACAAGAGCAGCCACAAAGTGAGCGCGAGTAGCAAAGTCGGGCGTGGCCTGAAGAGCCGAGACCAGCGGCTCGATGCCGAAAAAGGCAGCGTCTTGCAAGAGCGTCGACTTTGCCACGGATGGCGGGAGCGGCGATGGGAGGGTGTTTGAGCGGAGATAGGAGAGAATGACGGAAAAACAGTCCGGATTAGCATCCAATAAAATATTTCCTTCCTTGTCACAACTTGAGCCCATGTCACTCGTGACCAGCGAGGCGAGGAAGGAGTTTGGGTGGAGGGTGAGGGTGGCGTGGGTGGTGACAAACACACGCCCGCCGACGTTGAGCGAGACCCACCGAGCCGGGAGGCCCGACGACGAGCTTGGCTCAGACGGAGAGGAGGAGGAGGACATGGGGGTGG
>NW_013657649.1:26634-38433 GCF_000142905.1 Thecamonas trahens ATCC 50062
CCCACACACACACACCCACCACCCCACCACACACACCCACCACCACACCACCCCCACCACACACACACAGCATGGCGTACTACGCACCACCTCAACCGTACACAGGCTCTGACCATTCAGACGAAGTGTCGTCAACTCACTCGTGGCAAACACTGTCGTCGCTCGAGTCTGAACAGAGGTCGTTGGCATCAGGAGCATGGTCGGTGACTTCGTCTGGTGGTACATTTGCTGCTGCTGGTCGTGGTACTCGTAGAAGTCGTGGAACGGGTGGTGACGGTCATTCAGGTGATGGAGAACAATCAAATATTCGTGTCGTTGCTCGCATTCGTCCGCTCTCTCGCGTTGAGGCCAATCATGGCTATTCGACCGTAGTCTCTCCTCTCGACGACTCGAGAACTGTGGCTGTCGGTCGCTCAGATTCAGTCAAGGCAAAGTCGTACAAGTTGGACTACGTCTTTGGTCCCTCGGCCTCGCAGGGCGATGTGTTTGATACCTCGGGCGCAAAGACCCTGATCGACGAAGCCGTCGCTGGCTTTGCCTGCACGCTGTTTGCTTTTGGCCAGACCGGCTCGGGCAAGACACACACCATCACCGGGCCCGACGCCAAGATGGACGGCATCCTCCCGCGAGCCATCCACTACCTCTTCGACCGTATTGCCCAGGAGACCTCCGAGTACGTCCGCTTTGCCATCCAGGCCTCGTACATCGAGATCTACAACGAGAACGTCCGCGACCTGCTCAACGTCTCCTCAGGCGTCCTGCCTGTCCGCTGGCGCGAGGACCGCGGCTTTTACGTCGAGAACCTCTACGTCGTCCTCACAGAGTCGGTCGACGACATGATTGCCGTCGCCGTCGAGGGCATGACCAACCGCGCCCAGCGCGCCCACGACATCAACGAGCACTCGTCGCGCTCGCACTCGATCGTCACCATGTACGTCACCTCAGAGACATACGACCCGGCCACAGGCTCCACCTCGCTCCGTCATGGCAAGCTTTCCTTTGTCGACCTCGCCGGCTCGGAGCGGGTCAAGGACTCGCGCGCCACCGGCGAGGGCCTCACCGAGGCCCGCAACATCAACCGCTCGCTTCTTGCCCTCGGCAAGTGCATCGCCGCTCTCTCCGACGCAGAGGCCCGCGGCGTCTCCGTCTCCTCTTCCTCCTCCCACATCCCCTTTCGGGACTCCAAGCTCACAAAGCTCCTCAAGGACTCGCTCGGCGGTAACGGCATCACCCTCATGATTGCCTGCCTCTCGCCGCACGACCACGACGAGTCTATCAAGACCCTCCGCTACGCCGCCCGCACCAAGCACATCCGCAACAAGCCCATCATCATGCTCGATCCGCGCGATAAGCTTGTCGCTGACCTTCGCCGCGAAATCGACATGCTCCGCAAGGAGAATGCTTACCTCCGCGAGGAGCAGGCCGCCGCGCCGGCCTCGGCCCGCTCGCCTGCCGTCGAGCTCCCGTCGCTCGCATCCGCCCGCTCCTCCCGCCCTTCGCCCGCCCGCCGCGCCCGCCCCTCAGCCCGCGGTCGCGCATCCGCCCGCTCCTCCCGCCCCCCGCCGCGCGCCCGCCCACCCTCAGCAAATCTCGAGCCACGCGAGGCTGTCTCGCGCCTCGCAGAAGCCGAGTCGGTCATCGCCGAGTACATGAAGGAGAACGACGCCATCAAGCTCGAGAACCACCGCCTCTCCGAGTGGCAGCAGCAAATGTCGCGCGACCACGCCAACGCCATCCGCGAAAATGACAACCTTCGCAAGCGTCTCGAGACCCTCGAGGCCATGTTTCTGGACGCCGGTGGTGCTCCCGAGCCCCGACGTGGGCCCAACGCCGACACCTCGCCTCCCTCGGCGACTGGCTACGCCTCGCGCACCCCATCGCTCCGTTCTTCTCGCAGCGGCGCTCCCGCCTCGGGCCCTCCCTCGCACCGCTCCCGCGGTCGCATGCCACGCTACTCGACGCCCAAGTCAGCCACTGGCCCGCCGCAACCATCTGCCGCCGCCTCGGCCTCGCCGCCGCTCCGTTACCATCCCGACGCTGCCGACGACGACGACGCCGACCACCGCTTCGACTCGGGCGACGACGACGCCGACTTCCTCGAAGCCACCTTTATCCCCCTCGCCGACGGCCGCGATGTCTCCATCGCATCGGATGCCTCTTCGCGCCGCCCGCAAGCCCACGCACGCACCTCGATCAACACCCGCGGTCGCGGGCGCGGTCGCGGTCGCGGTCGCAGTCGCGGTCGCGGTCGTCGCTAGCGCGCAGCACAAACCCGCCGTCACCCCGCTGCCAACCCACCCATCAACCACCCCCCACTCGCACTCCACATCCTCCACATCATCCTCTGCCCACCCTCCTTCAACAGAACATCATCGCCAGCGAAAACACAGCGAGAACACAGCGAAACCACCTCGCCGAGCAAAAACGCTTCCACCCAAATACACCCCTCCCACACACACTTCATTCCCTCTCCAAACCCCCAACCTCCCCTACTCCCCCCCCCCCCCTCCCCGCAAACCCCCTAAAGCCATTACCTTCCAAGACATGTCGCAAGGCAAAACGCGCGCCAAAAGTGTGCATGCACCAGGCGGAAAGGCTCGAGGCAGGCATGGCAAGGAAAAGATGAAAAGTGTGTCGGGCAAGAGTTCAGGCAAGAAAAAAGAATGTGCAAGAATTCGTCCGCTTGTTTTGGGAAGGATTCGCCCGGCAAATAAGGACGAGTTGGAGGCAGAGCTCCCGGTGACGGTCACGGTTGCGTCGGACAAGTCCATTGCCATCGAGAAGAACGATCAGGCTCATGCTCATGGCCACGTCGGCGCTGGCTCGGATCAGAGCTACCCTGCTCGCAACCTCGACTCGCCGCTCATTCTCAACGTCGACAAGGCCTTTGGGCCAGCAACCTCTCAGGACGAGTTCTACGCCGCGCTCGCGCCGTTTGCAGACGACTTGCTCGATCGGTACAACTGCACCATCTTTGCCTACGGAGAGACTGGCTCCGGCAAGACGTACACCATGGAGCACGTGATGCGGGCCATGACTCGCGACTTGCTCGGCAAGCTGAGCAACACAGAGATTTACTCGTCGTTCTCGCTCTCGGTCACCTTTTTCGAGATCTACAACAACACCATCTTTGATCTCCTCGCAGACAAGCCCGATCGCGACGAGCCACGGACCAAGCTCAAAATCATGAACTACGCCGTCGTCGGCCTCCAGCACATCCCGGTCGCCAACGTCGACGACGTCTCCGCAGCCCTCGCCCGCGGCCTCAACGCCCGCTCCGTCGCCGCTCTCGCAAAGAACGCCCGCTCCTCGCGCTCGCACGCCTTCTTCTCCTTTGAGATCAACGCCATCATCGCAGGCTCGGGCACGGGCATTACCTCGCGCCTCAACCTCATCGACCTCGCTGGCTCCGAGAGAACTGGGCAGGCCCAGAAAGAGGCCTTCCTCGCAGGCATGGATCCCACCGCACAGTCGCGCTACAAGATGGAGTCGGTTCTCAAGAAGCGCCTCAACGAGGCCAACCAGATCAACAACTCGCTCACCGCTCTTGGCAACGTCATTCGCGCTCTTGCCTCCTCGCGGAGACCCTCGTTCCGCGACAAGAAGCTCACCCATCTGCTTCAGCCCTCGCTCACCGGCCGCTGCCGCCTCGGCATTGTCTTTTGCCTCTCGCAGTGCGCCACCTCCTCGGCCCTCACCTCGGTCTCCTTTGCCGAAAACGTCATGCGCCTCCCGGTCGTCGCAGTCCGTCGCAACGCGCAGGTCCTCGCCGTCGCAGACCTCAAAGCTTACATCAACCAGCTCCTCGCAAACAACTCGGCAATGCTTGAGGAGCGCAACAAGGCCCAGAACGCCGTTGTCGCTGCTCGCCACGAGAACGACCGCCTCCGCTCCCAGCTCCAGGAGCAGCTCGAGATCAACCAGGCTGCCCTCGAGTCGCAGGCCCACCGCAAGGCTCTCCTCGCCTCAAAGATCAAGTCCATCAAGGCCGCCATGGCCAAGCTCTCTGCCCAGCTCGCCGCTGTCCGCGGCGGTGCCATTCCGGCCACGCCCGGCGCTCCGACCACGCCCGCCAAGGACGAGCAGTCGCTCGCTGCTGAGCTGGATGCCCTCACTCTCCAGCTTGCCACACACCAATCCACCCTCGCCAAGCTCACTACTGACGAGGCCAAAGCCCGCGCTGTTGTCGACGACCAGCTCGCGCAAATCTCTGCCCTTGCCTCGGCCGCTTCCTCAGACTCGGCATCTCGCGCCTCGCTTGTCGCCACCTCGGCAGACTCGCTTGCCGACCTCGTTGCAAACTTGCCGTGGACTCTCGCCAAGCTCACCGACACCATCGCCCTCTACCCCGAGCTCGCCAACCAGCTTGTCACTGCCCACAACGGCGTCACCGCCCTTTTTGCCATCGTTACCGCAGACGGCCAAGCCGGCCACGGCACTGCTGCCCTCCGCACCATCGCCGCCGTCCTCGCCACTCCATCCGCACGCTCCGCTCTCGAGGCCATGCCCAACCGTGACGAGCTCCTCGCTCCACTTGCCGGCTTCCTCGCCTCGTCGCCCGACCCGCAGTGTGATGCATACAAGGTCGCCGCCGCCCGCGCGGTCGAGGCTCTCGCTGGTCCGGACGCGCCTCTCCTCGCCGCCGCCCTCGTCGACCTTGCCCTTGAATCGCTCGTCGACATCCTCGCCTCGGCTGCCAACCAGCGGGTTCAGGCCGCTTGTGCCCATGCCGTTGCCGCCCTCGCCTCAGCTTCACGCCACGCCCAGGACGCACTTGCCTCCTCTAACCTCATATTTCCGCTCTTTGCCCGCCTCCTCGGCTCGGCAGACACCGCCGTCGTCACCGCCGTTCTCTCGGCCGCAGGCCGTGTCGTCTCGGCCCACGACGCTCTCCAGCGCCTGGCCCTCTCCTCGGGCTTCCTCGCCGAGCTCACTTCTCTCGTCCGCGTTTGCACCGGCGACGACGCACTCAACGTCTCGGGCGCGCTCACACGCCACTCGGTCAAGCGCACTGCCGTCCAGGCCCTGCTCTCAGCCACTCTCGGCTCGCCCGACGCCCTTGCATGGGTTCTGGATGAGGGCAACCTCCCGCGCTCGGTTCTCCTTGAGGGCCTCGCCTCGTTGCAGACTACGCCCGCAGTCTGTGCCGAGCCGGACGGCCCGCTGCCATACTGGGGCTCGGCGTTCACCGCGCTCCTGCCGGCCGTCCACGGAGCGCCGTACACGCCGGCCTTTGACGATAACCCGCGGTTTGTAATCCGAGTCTTTGGGGAGACCGAGGTCTCGCTGGCGGTCGTCCGCGCAGGCACCACACCCTCGGCTTCGTCAGTGTCATCAGCTGCCGCCTCGTTCCTCGGCCTCTTTGTCTACGCCCTCGACGAGATTGATGCATCCAGCCGCAATGTGGCAACCTGCGTCGCCTCATCCCGTTTCCTCCACCCGACACTGTCGTCGGTGAGCGTGACGCTCGATGCCTCGTCCGAGGCCGGCTCGGCCTACGTCGTCGTTCCCTACCAGACCGCTTCGTCGAATGTCCAGCCCAAACTTGCCGCTGTCACCCTCGCCGCCTTTGGCTCAGCACAGTTTGAGATCGAAGAGCTGGCAGCCGCCGCCGATGCCCGCCACGTCCTTGCCGGTACCCTTGTCTGTGGCAAGCCGCTTCTTCCGGCGCTGGTCGTCACCAACCTCTCTGCCGACGCCGAGCTCGCATGCACCGTCCAGGCCCTCGTCCCGTCGGCGGCGGCACGCCGGTCCACAACTGTCGTGGTCCAGGCCGCACTCCCGCCCGGACCCATGGTCATTCCGTCCGAGGACGCTAAGCTCCTTGTCGGTGCAGACTGGCCGTGTGCCGCCGCCATGAGCGCGCCCAAGTACGCCGCCATCTCGGTCATTGTCCCGCCGCTCTCCTGGCTCCAGATTCGGGTCGGCCTCGAGTCGGCGCCGCCGTCGACCCGGTCCACAACGCCATCGTCAGTAGACCTTGTTGTTCACGCCGACATTGTCGCCGAGTCGCACGCGTACCTCGTCACCAGCCCGCGGGTACCCGAGACCTTCACAGCCGTCGTCCGCTCGGCCTGGATCCGCGGCCTGGCCCGCGGGCCGAATCGTCTCCGCAACCCAATCTTCAAAGTCTCCTGGGCCGGCGCCGTGCCAGGGTGGATTGGCCTTGTTGCCCGCCGTGAAGCCAGCCCGCACCTTGCCATGGGCCTCCAGGTCTTTGCACTCCCGCCAACCGAGCCGAGCGTCCTCCCGCCCGACAACGTCGTCTGGCGGCTCCCGCCCGAGTGGGTCGTCGCAGAGTCGCCCGAATTCCACCCGGCCGAAGTTGGTCTGCAAGTCGAGCTGGGACCCGAGACGGCCGTCACCTCGGGCAGCCTCTACATTGTCGCCACTGCCCACGCCAAGAAGCTGTACGGCGAGTTTGACCTTGAGCTCACGGCAGACGTCCCCGATGTCTCCATCGAGTGTGTTCGCGGAGAGGCCTTGCCACCGGTACTCTTTGCCGCTAACAAGCAAGCCATGCTCCATACCGTGGCCGAAGCATCATCGCCCACGTCGGTGCCAGCGAACTCGGCGCCTGAGCCTGTCGCGCCGCTCCCGCCGACGACTCCGGTCGAGACTCCGATGCCGTCGCATAAGCTCCGCACCAAGCTCTTCCGCGACGTCACCAACTCGGTTTCATCGGCTCGCTCTCCTGCGCACAAGGCAACCGGCAAGCAAGAGATCGACTTGCCGCCAGCAGACCTGTCATCGCCTCTGCTGGCCAAGGCTGTGCTCTACACGCCTCGCACTGCTGGCGTCGTCGCCGAAAACCAGGAGCTCAAGGTCCAACTGGCACGGACCCAGGCCCAGGCCCAGAGTTCCGCGCACAAGCTCGCCGAGCTAGAAGCCAAGCTTGCTTGCCTCGAGCAGGAAAAAGCCAAGGTCGCCGCCACCGCAGCAGCTGCAGCAGCAGCAGCTCCAGTGCCCTCACCCGCTGCATCGCCCGCTCCGGCCAACCCTGAGACCGCCATGGTGGTCTACTCGCAGCCAAGCCCGGCTGCGAGTGACCGCACGCGGGCATGTATCATCCTGTAAACCTGTTTGCAAGCCAACTACACCACATATCATGTTTTGTTCACTCACAAATCGTCATCGATGACGTCGACGACGTTGTCGTTGTCGTCGCCGCCGCCTCCACTGTCGCCAACCCGGTTGAGTTCGGAGAGCGAGGCGTTGTTTGCGACAAAGACTCGCTCGACAACGTTACGCTCGAGGTAGAGCCGGACGTCGATGCCGCGTTCGAGCATGATCTGAATGAGGCGGTAGGCCTGGGCCATGTCGTTGTCGTGGACAGCGAGTTGAATGAGGACCTCATAGATGTCGCCAGTACGGACGGCGTCGTCGACGGCTGGGTCGTTGGCGGCGGCGTCGAGGATGGCGCGGCAGCCGGAGAGCAGCTCGTTGGGATCGCTCGCACTCCGGGCGTGGACAAACCGCTCGATCCACATCAGGCGCAGCTGCATGTTGTCCAGTAGCTTCTTGAGAGCGGGAGTCGATGCGTCTGCGGTAGCCTTTTCGGCGATGCGGATGCCCTCAGCCAGCGCGTTAGTTGCCTGCTCGTAGTTGCGGTACTCGTCGACCTCTAGACGGGCGCACGCGTCGTAGAACCGCGCGAGCGAGGCGTACTGCTTGGCCTTTGTGTAAAAGGTGATGATGCCCTTGCGGATTTCGGCGTCCCCGTGCCAGTCAGCCTGCTGCAGAGCGTTGGCAGCGAGGATGTAAACCTCGCGCTTGCGGCAAACGTTGGCAAAGAACATGATCCGTGACGTGTCGCCCGACTTGATGAGGCATTTCATGGCCGAGATCTTGTCGCCAGCGTGTGCGTACTTTTTGCACGCCAGACGGTACGAGCCCTGGCGAGCGAGGACCGAGCCGAGCTCCGAGAGCATCTTGGCCCGCTTCTCGGGCTCGACCGAGGCGTCGGGCGAGAGTGCCTCGGCCATCTCGTCTGTGATGGCGATCTTCTCGTCGACCGCCAGCTGCAACGCGCGCTCGGTCTGGCCGGCGGCAATGAGCATCGAGACGGCCTTGTCGTACTGCGCGTGGTCGAGGAAGAACGAGGCGCACCGGTTGAGCAAGGCTGGATCGGTCGACGAGTCCAGCGATGAGGCGAGCTCGCGAAGGGCGTCAAACGACTCGGTGGAGAACGCGAGGTCCACAGCCTTGGCCGTTCGTCCGCCGCGGTGGTAGAGGAGGATGGCGCGGTCCCAGACGTTCTTGGTCTCAAAGTACGCCGCTGCCGCGAGCTTGGTAGTCTCACCGGCCTGCAGCGCCATCTGTAGCACCATGTTGTCCATGCCGGACTTCATGCCGAGCTGGATGGCGTGGTTGAACCGCTTCGAGAGGTTATAGTAGTTGAGTGCAGCCTCGACTGAGCCGGCAGCCTCGAGGTGCCGAGCGTAGAGGTAGCATGCCGCCGGGTCCTTGGTGGCGTCGCACACCTGACCGGCCTTGTCAAAGTCCTCCAGGTAGCAGAGGATCTTGATGACCGCCCGGTAGTTGCCGGCCTGCTCGTAGTACATGAGCGCTTGGTCAAAGGCCGAGTTGACCTCGGCAAACTGCGCCCACCACTGGATGAGATCTGGCTCGTTGGACGCTTTGACGTACTGTTCCAGGGCCGGCAAGTCACGCGCAAGCAGCCGCGGCACCTGCTCTGCCGCAAGCCCTGCCCGCTCGTACGCTTGCAGCGCCTGCTTGGTCTCGCCGATCGACTCGAGATACTTGCCAAACTTGAAAAACGTGTTGCGCAGGTGGATGCGGTCCGAGCTCCGTGCCAGGTCTACCGCCGCCCGCCACTGATTCGACGCCTGGTAGAGCTTGTTGAGCAGGTCCGGTCTCCCAGCCTCGAGGTACAGCGCCTCAGCAGCCTCAAGCTCGCCGAGCTGGACGGCGAGCATGGCAACCTGTGCGGCGTGCTCGGGCAAACGGCGCGCCTCGCGGAGGGCGCGAACGCCGCGGATGTGGCCCATGTGTGCAAGGCAGATCTCGGCCACGTCGAGCCGGCGGGTCTTGACGCACATCGACGCCATGTTCTGCCACACCGAGTCCGACTCGATGAGCTTGACGGCCTTGAACGCCTCGTCCATGTTGCCGATGGTGAGATGGTACGAAAAGTCAAGCAGCGCGCCAAAGGCTGTCGCAGACGGCGACTCCATGCCCACAAAGTCCTGCATCGGCCACAGGCCGAGCCGCTCCACCATCACCGAACCGTCGAGCGGCGGCTTGAGCGCAAAGACCAGGTACGGAACCTCGATGCCCACCAGCCGCTGGAACTCGGGCTGGAACTGGGTCCGCGACTGGACAAGGACGCCGGCAGTCGGCGTGGCAAAAAGCGTGACCACAAACGAGGGAAGCGCGTCAGGCCCGTCATCGTCGCCACTAGCGCCGGCAAGCGAGCCGCTCCGATCAAGGCTCGAACCTTTGCGCAGCGCTGATGGTGATGCGGTGCCTCCTGGTGATCCTGGCCCAGACTTGCGCTTCAGCTTGCGCGAGAGCGACTTGCCCGCGAGCCGTGACTTGGAGAGCGGCGTGCCCGAGCCGCTGTCGGTGGCTGGCCCGGCCTCGCCCGTCTTGGCGGAGATGGTGCCGGCGAGCGAGCCTCCGCGCTTGGCCACGGTCTCGACCGCCAGCAGCCGCGGTTCGGCTGTCGACCAGACCACGCCGCACGGCAGCTCGCCGGCGTTGAGCTCGACCTGTGCTACAGAGTCAGTCTCGACTTCAAAGACCGCAACAGCCGGCTGGGCTTCGGCCGACGAGGCTCCGAGAAAGGCAACGCGGGTGCCGTCGGCGTTGACAGCCATGGCCGAGAGAGCGGCAAAGAGCTCGCCGTCGGCCTCAAACTGACGGCCCATGTTATACTGGTGGGCCTTGCGCCGCGAGAGGTTCCACAGCTTGAGGACCAGCGTCGACGAGAGGACCGCCATGTAGTGGCCACAGAGGGAGAGCCACCGCGGAAGGCCCTCGCCTTCGGAGAACGAGAGAGTCTCCTTGACAATGCCCGAGGTGTTGGCAATGAGGACGCGCGAGTCGCGGAGGTAGACAATGGCGTTGCGGTGGAGTGCCATGGTCCGCGACGCAATGTTGAGCTCGCGGACCAGAGAGGCGCCCTTGGCGGTGACGTGGTAGTAGTGGGCACGGGCGCCGTCCCACACTAGCAGCTCTGAGAGGCCCGGCTCGTCATCCGAGTCGATCATGTCCATGCCGAGAATGCGGATGCCGGTTTGGACCTTGAGCGGCGGGTGCGGCACGGGGCGTCGTTGAGGGCAGCCTCGCCGGTAAAGTCGCCGGCAGCCGGACGAGCCTGGACCACCAGCCAGTTGGAACCGTACTGCAGCGCCATGCGAGTCGCTGTGTTCTTGGACGCCATCGGCGACTCGAGGAGGAGGGTGAGGCCGGAAGGCGTGGCCACCGAGAGCAGGCCACGGCTTCCGCCCGAGGCAAAGAGCGCCGCGTCCGGCGAGGTCTGATCCGGCGGCGGTGTGGTGGTGAGCGCCACGGCGCCGCCCCACGCCACGTCAACAACTTCGTCGTCGAGATAGAGCACCGACTCCAGCTCCCAGTCGTTGTCCGACTTTGACAGAGCCGGCTCGTCGCCGACAAACCGCCAAATGACAACTTTGCCGTCTTGGGTGCCGGCCGCCAGTGAGCGACGCGACGGGTTGTACGCCACGCACGCGATCTTGTCGCTCGTCACCGATGCCGCGCCGGTAGTGGCAACGGCGGCAAGTGAAAGGATGTAGTTTTCGTTCTCGGCCGTGTTCCACATGCGGACCATGGGCTCGTTGGCAACGGTGGCGAGCACGTTCGGCACCGTCCACGTCCCGAGCAGCCCGCCGGCGTTGCGGGCGGCAGTGGCAAACTTGGCCTTCATCTTGAGCTTGATGGTGCCGTCGGGCCCAAGCGCGTGCCGGGCAACAATGAGGTTGGCGGTGATGGTAACAAACTGCTGGCTCCACGGCTCAAACTCAAAGACCCGCAGCTCGGACGAGACGGTAAAGGCCTGGGTGGCCTGGCCGTACTGGTCGGCGAGAGTGATGACGCCTACGGCGGTTGCCACAAAGAACGCGTGCCCGGCAGCGGGGACCAGGACCTCGCCACCGCTTGGCGATGGAGTCGGTGTCTGGCGGAATACCACATGGGTAACAGCCTCGTGCAAGGCGTACTCTTGCTCAACAACCAGCTCATCAAGCGCTGGCTCGTGGTACCACACCGCCACATCGCCAGCCACGGTACCCGAGACCAAGCGAGCTCCATCATGCGACCAGACGAGGACCGAGAGTGGAGCATCAGGCGTTCGACCAGGATGCGGGTACGACTTTGGCGTAACAGCCGGTCCGGAAGGAGTCAACGATGCCATACCGATAACACCCGAATCCCAACCATAGACCAGAACAGGATCAAACGGATGCCATGCAAGGACCGAGACCACAGGCGTTGCTCCTGCTGTAGTAGCTGATGTGCTCGGCGTCGGTCCACCGTATGGCGGGTGGCTGTCACCGTCCGTCATCAAAGCCTGGGAAGATGCCAAAGATGCGTTTGGCGAGAGATTAGCAATGCGATTGCCTTCCTCGTCGTACACGTCGAGCTCGCCGTCGGTTGTCGCCACTGCAAGGAGGTGCAGACGGGCATGCCATGCTTGGGCCGCTGAACTTGCTCCGCGGTCTTGCCCGCAACCAAACTCAAAGTAGGTCGTCCTCATGGCGCGGGGGGGTGGGGGGGGGGGCGGGGGGGGGGGGGGGAGGAGGAGGAGGGAGAGCA
>NW_013657649.1:38758-53945 GCF_000142905.1 Thecamonas trahens ATCC 50062
CGGAGTTTGGGCCGCTGAACTTGCTCCGCGGTCTTGCCCGCAACCAAACTCAAAGTAGGTCGTCCTCATGGCGGGGGTGGGGGGGGGGGGAGAGGGAAGAGGGGTAGTAGTGGTGGTGGTGGTTGGGGAAGGGGGAGGGGGGGAGGGTGTTCGGTCATGTTGGCGCGCGGTGGGGAAGTGGGGGGTGGGGGGTGGGTGGGTAAAAATTTGGTGGATGGGGTGGGTTGGGAGAGGGGGATTACAGAGTTGGGGTTTGGGGTTGGTGGAAATGGACGCTTTTCTTCAGATGGATGCAAAGCCGCCGTGGCTGGCAGGGGCAGCGTTGCGCTTGCGGCGGCGGAAGGATATCCAGACGGTGGCGGCGATGGGAAGAGCAAGGGTGCAGATGTAGGTGAAGAGAACAGCTCCGTTGCCGACGACAAACATGATAGAGAGAGCGTTGAGTGAAGCAGGGTTGCTCGTCGATGCCATAGACTCGGCGATGCGGAGCGAGAAGAGCGAGGCGAGGAGCGAGAGGGTCTCCAGCCGGTTGGCAGCCGTCGAGGCAAACGGGTAGAGGAGGATGTTGGCCAGGAGCGCGGCGATGAGAATGAGCTGCAAGAGCGGAGCGGTGAAAACCGAGCCCTGCGGGAGGGCGGCGATGATAAAGGCAAAAGCCAGGCGGCGGATCATGACCAGGGCCTCAAACCACCACATGTGGTGTTTGTACGGCTCGAGTACAAACTCGGCCGACGAGAGGATAAGCGATGGGGTTGGGTGGAGGCCGGCGGCCTTGGCGGCTTCGCGTTGCTTGCGCGCCCGCTGGATGAAGAGACCGATGACCAGGACGGAGAGAAGGACCGAGCCTAGGATGAGGCCACCGACGAGCTCGAGCTCGCTCTGCTCGCTCCCGCCGCACTGGATCCACGGAGCGCCAGTCAGGTACTTGGGCGCCTTGACGCTCGACTCGAACGGAGCCGGGACGCAGGCAAACATGTACGACGACTGGACTGCAATGGGGAAGACCATCAGATAGACGACCACAAGCACCATCTTGACCAGCAGCGCGGTGATGCTAAAGGTGATCTCGCGGTACGAGTCGTCGACCCGCCCCGGGCCATCCTGAACCGATCCACCCAGCAGCGGGGCCGACGCGTAGCCAGAGCTCCGTAGCGTTGCACGCAGACGAGTGTAGTTGACGTACAGCGCAATCCGCCGCACAATGTAAGCCAGTACCATGAGGGTGACGGTGAACGGGACGATGAGCATGAAAAAGTAGTACGCAGCCCTAAAGTCGATCCCGTTGCACTGCAGGCCGGTCACCTGCAGGTTGGCTTTTTCCAGCGTGGCGCCAAAGACGACGACGGCCCGTGACCACGCCACCGAGAAACCCGAAACAATGGCGCCGGTTGTCTGCAAGTAGATGATCAGCGACTTGAGCGCCGACTCGATGTGCTCGATGCCGTGGTGCTTGGAAAAGTAGGCTTCGAGGCCGGAGCCATGGCCGGAACCGTGTCCGGCCTCGTCACCGTGTCCGTGCCCGTGCCCGTGCCCGTGCCCGTGACCCTGCGCCACGTCAGCGTTGTCGGTTGTTGCAAGCTCTTCGTCCGATGATGTTGCTGAGCGCCCATCGGTCGGCACTGCCTCGTGATGAAGGATAGAACCATCGGCCGGCGAGAGGCGGATCGAAATGAGGTAGCCGGACATGAGCATAAAGCCAATGCCGAGAATGATGACCTCAAAGGTCTCTGCCAGGCCCACAAAGACAAAGGCGATGAGGACGGCAATCTCCAGCACAAGCAGCGCCATCTCGCGCCAAAGCTCGAGGAGAGTGCGAAGGATCTTGCGGAGGGTCTGACACGGGCCGAGGCCCGCAACCGAGGCAAACGATCTTGTAACTAGGACAGTGTGGAAGCCGCGCTGGAAGAAGAGCATGAGAAAGACGCCAAAGAGGAGGCAGCCCATGAGCGAGACAGCAATGATGAGCGGCGTGGCGCCAGACGTTGTGCACTTGAGGCACTCGCCCTCGAGAGTGAGAAAGTAGCCGTCCTCACACTGCGAGCAGAGCCTGCCAGTGAAGCCTTCCTCGCAGGGAGAGCACTCCTCGTGGGCGATGCCGGTCAGGTAAGAGACGTAGCAGTTTCCCTCGGGCTTGCAAGCGCCTGCGGCCTTGGTCTCGCCGACGTCTGTCGACTCGTTGTCGTCCGAGTTATCCTCGCCGACACTGGAGTGGGAAGACCACGATCGGGCTTCGGTGCTGTTGTGGTGGCCACTCTCGCCGTGCTCGCCATGCTCGCCCTCCTCGTCCTCCTCTTCCTCCTCGCCCTCAAGCTCGGCACACTCGGTGACGGCAAAGTGATAGCGCGGCGGAACATCAAACTCGCCTCCGAAGCCAGGCGTGCGGCTGGATGTTGGTGCCGGCTCGATGGTCAGCGCTTCGGGATAGAAGCCCTCGGGCCACTTGAACGATGTGCCGCCAGGGCACTCTGCGTTGGGCGGGCAGACGTAGCAGTTGTCGGGCGGGACGCCGTAGAAGCTTGGTCGGCACTGGCAGTTGTCATAGGAAAAGTACTGCGGGGAGACCTTGAGTGTGAGCGAGGGGATGGCCGAGTTGACAAGATCGAAGCAGAGCGCCGTGTCCGAGATGATCGATGCGTTGGCAGTCTGGATGTAGACCGAGCTGGGGGCTGCGAGCGGCGTCGGCGCGCGCATGAGGTCATTGCCGGAAAGATCGAGGAGGAGCAGGTTGAGCAGCGGCCCGGCAACAACCCTGCCATCGATGGTCGAGGCTGGCAGGCCGCCAGTCAGGTTGTTGTGGGCGAGATCAAGGTAGTACGCGCTGGGGAAGTAGCGAAACGTGGTGACAAAGTCCCCGCCGAGCTTGTTGTTCCGGAGCGTGACGGCTTTGGCAAAGAAGAGCGAAAAGTCGACCGAAGTAAAGGCGTTGTTCGAGGCGATGAGCTCGACGAGCGACCCGCACAAAGAGAGCCGCTGCATCGGGCTGTTGACTGGGCCGGAGAGCTTGTTGAAGGCAATGTCCAGGATCTCGAGGTGAGAGCTCGGCAAGTAGGGGCAAAAGCCCGGCGGGATCTCGCCTGAGAGCGAGTTGTTCTGAACCCGGAGGCTCCGCAGCTTGATCGAGAGCACTGGCGGGAGTGAGCCGGTGAGCTTGTTGTTGGACAGATCAAGATCACGCAGCGGCGATGAGCTGTTGAGGGCGGGAATCGAGCCGGTGAGTGCATTCGACCGGAGGTAGATCTCGGCGAGCATTGACTTTGGGCTCTGCGGCAACGCAATCGAGCCGGAAAGATAGTTGCTGTTGAATGAGAGCGCCTGGAGGCGCGGCGCGTAGGCGGCGTCGGTGATGCACGGCGGGAGTGGTCCAGAAATGCCCATCTCGGTGAGCTCGATCCGCTCGAGTGCGGCAAACACTGGCGCCAGCACGGTAGGGTCCGTCGGAAACACGTTCGTTTGTTCGAGTTGGTGCCGCTGAGGGCGATGGTGATCAGCGGCGGCCTCACATGAGTCTTCACCGCGTTGCTAAAGGTGACTGGATTGAGGCCCGGCCAGAAGAGGAACGACCATTCGCCGTGCTCTGGCTGGTAGTTGCCCCAGCAGGTAAAAGTGGACGCGTTGAGACACTGTGGACTCATCCAATTTGCGCCGTCGAGTGTGTGGTACAGCGCCATAACTGCGTCGTGGACCTCGGCTGCAGTCGCAGGCTTAGCAGTCGGGCACAAAGGCAGGCGATCATCGATCTCATCGGTAGAATGGGCCGAGAGCGAGTTGGTGGGCGAGAGGGAAGAGAGCGGAGAGAGTTGAGCCGCCTCGAGGTCTGAAAGAGTGCCGTCGTAGGATGCGGCCGAGCGGGGAGTAGCCGATCGAGAGATATGCGAGTTGGAGGCGAGAGCGTGACGGGTGACCGGCGAGGGATGGTCTTGGCCATCGGAACGGTGCTGGCCATCAGAACGGTGCTGGAGACCATGATGATGTGAGATGTGTTGGGTATGTGAATGAAGTACTTTGTTGTTGGTGAAGACTCCAACACTTGTTGCCTTTTCTTGATCCGATGCGACTGTATCCACGGGAGTGGGGCTGGCCATGGTTATGGTCATGATCATGGGCTTGGTTGCGGGCGTTGTAAGCGAGGGCGACGACGGCTCGCCACTGGCACGTGCACCATCTCCCGCACTCGCAAGGGAAGGGTGGACGAGAGCTACAACCACCGCCATGAGTAGCACACCTCGCGCCTTGTCACCAAAGCGCATGTTTGGTGTGGCAGTGGATGTCCTTGTCTGACTAAACAGGGTTGAGTTGAGTGGTATCGTCCTGCGTGCAAGAAGAAGGTTGGGGCGGAGGGGGGCAGGTGGGGGGGGGGGGGGGGGGGGGGGGGGCATGGTGGTGGAGTCATGATATTTTGGCAGTCAAAAAAAAATAAACATGTAGCGGCAGGGTGCAGGGCAGGGGTGGGATAGAGGGGTGGGATGGCGTATTAGTTGATGTGGAAGTGGAGGGGTGTACGTGATCCGTTGCTTGCCTTGGTGTGGGTGAGGATAGGGCGTGCGAGAAGGGTGGGGGAGAGGGCACGGGGGCGTGTTGATCGAGCCACGATATCGGCAGTGAAAAAAGGTATGTGGCGGCAGGGTGTGGCGGTAGGGTGTGGGGCAGGGTGTGGGATAGAGGGGTGGGATAGAGGGGTGGGATGGCGTATTAGTTGATGTAGAAGTGAAGGGATGGTACGTGATCCGTTGCTTGCCTTGGTGTGGGTAAGAGCTCTCATTGACAAAGCAACAACCGCGCTGCCCAACAAGCAGGCGACACCGGATGAAGCCACAACGGCAGCAAATCTGTTGGGATACCAGCTGTGCTGTAGTAGCTGGCCTCGCAAAAGCCCGCGAAGTTCCAGATCAACGAAACCATGCCGATATACAGTGCGGCTGAAGATGCCGGCAGTAGAACCTTGCGATGGCGGCGGTCGTGTGTTGGCAGCTCTCTCTCTCTCTGTCAGGAGAGTGCTGCTATCTTTGACGCAAACGAGGAGCTCGCGAGGGACACTCTAGCCTCTTACAAGAAAACCAATGACAGCAAAGGGTGTGCGGTGGACAGGTCGAGGTATGTGGCCATTGCTGGTCATGGGGGTTGTGGTAGGGATGGCATGTCTGTCGGTGGTGGCTACCTGTGGCGCGGCTTGTGACGCCAATGACAGCCACAGCAACGCACTGCGGCCCATCGCCTCGGCCAACCCGCACTCAAGTGAGACAAGCCGGCCCAAGCCGAGACAGCCCATTCCAAGGAAGGTCTACTCGGATCGGAAAGGCGACAGGCCCGGTTCGTCGCGAGCCATTGCATCGCCGCCACCGATCTACATCGGAACGCTCGCGCTCAACACAACCGATGAGTGGAGCAGGGTCAAGGTGGAGCGAATTGACAACGATCATGTGATGATGATTGCAGGTGGAAATGTACTTGCGGTGCGGGAGGACGACCTGCTTGCGCACAAGATCTTCGCGCTCCCTCCCGGCGTCACCTCGCCTGTTGGCTACTACTTTGACACCGGGTACCTGATCCTTACGCCCGCGCCGAACAAGGTGGTGTACTACACCTGCGCTTTGCCGTTCTCGTACTCTGGCCAGATGTGCAGTTTGGTCCCGTATCGGACGCTTGCGCTTACCAACGTTTCCATCACCACTGATTGGGTGGACATGGCGTACGGCGAGTCGAACGAGACGTACGTGCGGTACGGATACCTGCTTGCCGCTGATGGGACAGTGGTTGAGATCAAGAACATCGACGAGCCGGACAATGCTGGAGTGACCAAGACCTTTACGCTCGCCAGTCTTGTACCGAGCGTTGTGGCCAAGTACCCACACGTGCTGTCGGTGGTGGGCATGGCCGACTTTGACAACATAGCCCGCGAGTACGTCTGGTTCACCCTCACCGGCTCAGACCCGACGACCCATTTGCATCTCAGGCCGCCAGGCGTGGTGCTTGCCTTTGCCATCTCCACAGGCTCGATCGTCAGCACTGCGTTCTCGCTCCCGACCCCCATGGGTATTGTCCACTACGCCGAGTCACTGGCGCTGACTCACTACGGCGGGGCGATCACCACCGAGCTCATTGCGTACGGCTCGTCGGCAGCATCGCAGAGCATTACCGCGTCGTGGGCAGCGTCTGGTCGGACAGCGTCGGCCTGCGCCATCAACGCTGGTACCTTTACCAACGACAACATGATATTTGTCGTCTCGGAGCACGGATCAGGCCTCGAGCTTGTCCACATCGACGCCAACACCGCGGGGTCAGCGACCCTGCCTATGGTGACGGACAGCCATCACTCACCGCGTGGTGCCAGTCACAGGTCTACGACGCCAACTCGTCGGCGGCAGCCTACCTGCCAGCCACTCTCTCCGGTGGGCATCAAGTCGTTGAGGTCTACGCCACGCCAGTGATCAGTCTCCCTCATCCGCCGCTCCACACGCCGCCTGTGCGCTCTGGCTCGACCTCGCTCTGCACCGATCCAAACATGGGCACGACATGCCTCATGGCATGCGATCCACTCCCGGCTGTTGCTTGCGATCCTGTCGATCCCGGACCGGCCACAGTCGCTGGTCGCCCTGCTGCCTGCTTCCTCCTCCCGAATCATCCGGACGTGTGCAACTTTTGTCCGCCAGCCTGGGCGCAGTACTGTCCGTAGCTGCAGTCTGTCCGTCCCTGTCACTGCCCATCGCTGCCCATCGCTGCCCATCGCTGCCCATTGCTCCCTGTCGCTGCCCATCGCTGCCCATCGCAGCCCATCGCAGCCCATCGCTCCCTGCCGCTGCCCATCGCTCCCTGTCGCTGCCCATCGCTGCCCATCGCAGCCCATCGCAGCCCATCGCTGCCCATCGCTCCCCATCGCTCCCTGCCGCTGCCCATCGCTCCCTGTCGCAGCCCATCGCTGCTTACCACAATATCTCACATCATCCTCACACCCTCTATCGACATACCCGCTTACGCTACGTTGCCTTTCTCCCTGCCCCTCCCACCAAACCCAATTCGTTGGCCAACAGCATGGCAGCCGAGCCATCGAAGGGAATGGAAGGCGACCAATGGAAAGAAAGCAATGGAGCCCAAAACAGCGACGGATTTTCGGGATTGCGGCTGTAACGGCAGAATGGCAGCCACAGCACAGCAGCACGACTCAGATCAGAGCCAGAAGCAACACCAACCAGACACGGCGACAGACAGTGCCCACTGTACACCGCACTCATCCACAGTCACGTCTTTCACACTACATTCCACAACTGAGCAATATGGCTCGCCGTAAGAAGGACAAGCAGGGCAAACAAGGCAAGAACGTGGCCGACGAGTCGGCTGGTGGTGCCGGTCCGAGCGCCGGTGGCGGTGGCTCCCGTGGTGGCTCTCGGGGCAGGTATCGCGGCGGCTCGCGCGGAGGACGGAGGAACGGAGGTGGCGCTCCGACTGCAGCATCTTTTCCTACTGCAAGCTTTATTGGTGCCCTTGATGCGCCGGCCGATCGACCGTTTGTGGCTATTGATGGATCGCTGATGGAAGGCGGCGGGCAGATTCTCCGCAACTCGTTTGCATGCGCCACCCTGCTGGGCAAGCCCATTCACGTCTCCTCCATCCGGGCAGGGCGATCGGTGCCTGGTCTTCGTGCGCAGCATCTGGTCGGCATCAATCTAGTGGCAAAGATGTGCGGTGCAGAGCTGGCGGGCAACGGGCTCAAGTCTGTCGAGGTCAAGTTCCTGCCGCCGGCCGCCGGCGTGGGCCGCGTGGCCAGCGGCTCTTACGACGGCAACATCCCCTCGGCGGGATCGACGACTCTACTGGCGCAAGTCTCGCTCCCGGTCCTGCTCTTTGCACCTGGGCCAACAACGCTGAACATGACCGGTGGGACCAACGCGTCGCACGCGCCGCAGATCGACTACACGCTCCAGGTCCTCTTTCCCACCCTCGCCCGCATGGGCATCGACGATCTCGACCTCACCATCGCCCGTCGCGGCTTCTACCCCAAGGGCTGTGGCAAAGTTGTGCTCGAGGTCAGCCCCGTTGAGGCCATCCGTCCCATCGTGGCCCTCGACCGCGGCATCGTCACCTCGGTCGATGTCTTTGCCTTTACCGCCGGCCGCGTCCCGGCCTCGGTCGGCCCACGCATGGCCGACGCGGCGGGCAAGATGCTCGCCTGGTGGTTCGGCTCGGCAGGCGTCGGTGTGGCCGAGGGTGACGCGGACGTTGTACTCAACGTCGAGACGCCGCACATCGATGAGCCGCTCGCCTTTGGCAACGGCACCGGCATCCTCCTCGTCGCCCACACCTCGACCGGCGAGCGGCTCGCCGGCTCGGCGCTGGGCGCCAAGGGCACTCCGGCTGAGGACGTCGGCCGCCAGGCCGCCCAGATGCTGATCACCCAGCTCGAGGCTGGCGGCTGCACCGACGAGTACCTCACCGACCAGCTCATCATCTACATGGCACTGGCCGACGGCGAGTCACGCATCCGCTGCGGCCCGCTCTCGCTCCATACCCAGACCGCCATCCACTTTGTCTCACTCCTCACTGGCGCCACTTTTGACGTTACTCCCGACACAGACCCGTCCATCGCCGGCCACTCGACCAACGTCATCACCTGCCAGGGCATCGGCTTCCGCGCCCCTCCTTTGTAAACGCGGCCTCTGTTGCTCATGTGCGGCACGTGGCGAGGGGAAATAGGTGTTAATGCGGCTGACTACTACGCCTACGCGACACTGCGGCGGCCGTAGAAGCGGGCGAGCATGCGGTCCGAGTAATCCTTGAGGACGCGGTAGAGGACGTCGCGGTTCGGCTCGGCGTCGACGTAGTCGTCGATGCCCTCGACAAGTGTCTTGAGGAAGATGAGCGAGGTGTTGAGCGCATTCCACACGTTGGAGAGGGTGAGGCCGGACTTTTCGACAATGTCGTGCTTGGAGAGGCCGGTGAGGAAGTCGAGGAGGTACGAGTTGAGGTGCACGCCCTCGACGTCGAGCGTGGGCAGGGCGCCAGCGTCGAGCTCGATGCCAGCACGGAGCGACGAGGCGAGCTCGTCGGCGTTGAGGAACGAGTCGCCGAGGCCCGAGAGGGCGACAAACGGCGAACGCGCCTTGGTGGCCTCCACCGAGTCGGAGAGGGCGAGCGCGGCGTACGCGTCCTCGGCGCCTGGCGCGCCGACCGGGAACTCAAACTGCGAGACCGGGAGTGGCTCCGGGTCGTCGACGGCCTTGTTGCTAAGCTTGCGAACCAGCTCGGCAGCCTTGAGCGCGTACTGCGTGTACACCTCGAGCGTCGTCGAGTTGTAGTCGGCAATGGCCGGGAGCAGGGCCTCGTCGATCGGCGGGAGAACCGGCGACGCCGCAGGATCCTTGGACTTGAGCGTGCACGGGTGGACCGGGACGCGCCCCACGATGTAGCACACAAGGAGCATGAGGATGGAGACGTCGGCCTCGGCGTCCTCGGCCTCGTGCGCCTCGGCAACCTCGGCCTGCTGCAGCTCGTACGCCGCCAGGCGGTGGAGCATGCCGGTCTGCAGGAGGTGGATGAGCGCGAGCGACGACGGGCCCTCCGAGTGCAGCGCCATGGCCATCTGTGAGAGGCCCGACGGCGCACCCTCCACGTTGACAAGCAGCCGCTGGGCGAGGAGCTCGACCGCAAACCGGAAGTGGAGCCGCATCTGCGCCCCAATGTGCGACTTGGTCGACGAGAGCGCGTACAGCGGGTGGTCCATCAGCGTCGCCGCCGCGTTGATGACCGAGTTTGACTCGATCGTCGCGTCGTCCGAAACCTTGCCCTTGGAGAGGAGCCGGAGCACAAGCGTATCCGAGAGCGGGTAGTGCCCGCGGAGGTGCGGCGTCTCGGCCGAGAGCAGCCGGTTGACCTTGGACAGCGCCACTCCGTAGAAGACAACGTGCCCAATGTGGTCGAATCCACGACGCCCGGCGCGACCCGCCATCTGGCGGTACTGCAGCGAGTCGAGGTAGATCGAGTCACCGGCAAAAACTACGGTCTTACACGGCATGTGAATGCCGAGCGCCAGCGTCTCGGTCGCAACCACTAGCTTGAGGTAGTGCGCCCGGAAGAGGCGCTCCACAGCCTCGCGGTACTTGCGCGGGAGACCGGCGTGGTGGACGCCGACACCGCGGAGGAGGCCCTCCTTGAGGATGTCGTCGATGGCCGGATCGTTGGAGATCTGCAGACCGCGGAGAATGGCATTGATGTCGTCGGTGTCGACTGACGAGCCGACCGCCACAAGCGTAAACGCCTCGGTGTCGATCACGTCCTCATCGACCTGGTTCTCGGCGCCGACAAGGTCGTCCATCATGGCCTCCTCCTCAGCGTTCTTCGACGTCTTCTTGTCGCGGTTCCGCTTCGCCATCTTGGCTGCCTTTTTGTTCGCCCGCGCCGCGCGCTTGGCCGATCGTTGTGCCGACGACGCCTGGCGTGCCGCAGCCTCGGACTCCATGAGTGTCGAAATGACCGTGGCAGCCAGAGAGACGCACATCTCCTGCGAAAAGTTGAACGCAATCGCCGGCAGCCGCTTCGTCGCCGCCAGGGCGGTCACCACCTCCACAAAGTGCTCCTTGAGGAAATCGTCAGAGTCCATCTTGACGCCGGCCGTCAGCGCCTCGTCCACACGCGCGTTGACCGTGTTGTTGAGCGGCCGCGAGAACGCCGCGAGGACCTTGCCCACCGACGACTCGCTGCCCTCGCGCATCCACGCCTCCAGCCGCGCCTTGACGTCCAGCTCCCAGCCACGCGCCTCGTCACGCGTCACCGCCGCCGCAATGGGGAACACGCTCTCGGGCACCAGCGCATCAGTCAGCTCGGTGTCGTCCAGCCCGTCCTCGGCCGAGACCTCCACCATGCGGTCGTAGAGCGCAAGCGTGTCCGGGGGCTCAAAGGCCAGGTTGCCGGGCACACCCTCGTCACCGGAGAGCTTGGTCGTCGTCAGCGTGGCGCACGGGTGGACCGGCACAAACGCCTCGGTGTTGATGTCCTCCAGCGGCGGGTGGACCGTGTCGATGACCGACCACGACCACGACGTGATCTCGTCCTCAGCCGTCACCACCGTCCGGTCCTCGTCGGTCGACGGCGAGGGGAGGAAGACCGTCTTCTTGAGATCGGCCCATCGGTGCGGGTGCTTGACCAGCGTCACACCGTAGCCACGCGAGAGCCGGTCCTCAGGCTTGACCCCGGACGCAATCTCCTTCTTGGTCAGCTTGATCATCGCAAGCTCCTGCTCGCGCTTCGCGTTCTGAATGTCGCGGAGCCACTGGCAGAACTCGTCCGGGTTACCGATTGTCGCCGAGAGCGCAAGGAACGGCGACGAAATGAGGAGCAGGAGCCGCTCCCACACCTTACCGGCAGACTTGTTGATCGAATGAACCTCGTCAAAGATGCAGTACTTGATCCGCGTCGTCCACTCGCGGACCTTGGGCGCCGACGAAAGAAGGAGCTGCTCGAGCATCTCGGGCACCGTGATGAGCACCTGGCACCGGAGCGGCTTGTACGCGTACTTTCGGTGATGACGCCGTAGACAGACATGCCGGCAGAGGTCTGCGGGTAGTCCTTGTTGCCAAACCGCGCGTACACGTCCGCCGCAACCTGGTTGACCAGCGCCTTGGTCGGCGCAATGTAGATGGCCACTCCCGAGTGCGACGTAGTGAGAACAGACTCCATGCAGTAGAACGAGACATACGTCTTGCCCGACGACGTCGGTGCAGACACCAGCGCAGAGTCATTGCGGTCGACCGCGTCGAGGAGCTTGACCTGCCACTCGTCGGGCACAAAGCCCTTGGCCCGCGGGTCGGCCTTGAGCCCGCGCGGCCGCTCCATGAGGTGACCCTGGTACACGAGCTGGAACCGCGCCGACGAGAGGCCGACCGAGGTCAGCTCAAAGTTGGCGTTGTCCTCGGCGTTGATCTCCAGGAACTCCTCCACCGATCCAAAGCCACGGGCACCATCCTCGAGCACGTTGATGACCGACTCGTCCGACTCGGTCCGCTCCGCCGGATCGTCCGAGAAGCCCAGGATCTCCAGCAGGCTCGGGAGCTTGCCCGCGACCCGCGTCTCGACCGCAGCGGCCACCTCACCGAGGCCGATGAAGCGGAGCGCAAAGACAAGCCCAGTCACGTCGTGCTCGTCGAGCACGTTGTGTGCCCGCGGGTAGTCTGCCGACGACGGACCGTACGTGTTGAGAATGTCAAAGACAAGGCGGAAGATGGTGACCGCCGTCGCCACCTCGGCGGCGTCGGGGAACGTCTTCCGGTCGGCCAGCGAGACCTCGCCCAGCTCCGACGCAGCCTTGCGCTCCTCGCGCCAAAGCTTGCAGTACCGCGCCAGCGTGTAGAGCGAGGCCTTGGACTTGAGGACGTGGACCTCGGTCTTGCGGTCGACGGCCACGTGGTCGAGGAACTTGCGCTGAACAAGCTCGTTGATGGCAAACGCGTGGTCCGCCGTCGCCTGCGCCTGCTTGTGGAGGGTGACCCACTGGGTGAGCGTGTGCTGCAGCCGCTCGCGGTTCCGCTTCAGCTCGTTCTCGTACTTCATGCGGTCGGTCTTAGACAAGGCCTTGATCTGCTTGGCGGTAAGCCGGCGCGACGCGCCGGTCGCCTCGGGGTTCTGGCTGCTCTTCTTGCCCTTGGAGCTGCCCTTCTTGCTGTGGTGCCGGGCCTTGGGCGCCGAGCTCGACGAGCTCGCCCCGTCGTTCGACTTCATGATGATCGGGTTGGCGTGCATCTTGAGCGAGCCCGTAAGCGACTCGGCGTACTTGTGGAGGAACGAGGTGTACTTTTGGTCGCCGCGGAGCGCAGAGTCCCGGTTGGCGTGCTTCCGCGCGAGCTTGACAGACTCGCCCTTGACGTGCCAGAGGAACTTGGACTGCCGGCGGTAGACCCGGATGTCCTCCTCCACCTCCTTGCGCAGCGCGTCGGTGGCGTCGTCGACCGTAAACTCGGTCGAACCCTCCGGCGGCTCGGGCCAAGTCTTGATGTCCTTGTCGTAGATCCGCCGGACAAGAGTCTTGAGGTACTGCGTCCGCTTCCGCTTCTCAAACGTCAGCAGCGCCTTGTACCCCGCGTTAAGCCACGAGATGTTCTCCTTGTCCATCGGCTCCGGGTCAGCAATGACCTCGTCCTCAAGGTATGTCTCCACCAGCCGCGTCGCTGGGTTCCACCGCGTCCGGTCAAAGAACGTCGCTCCAGGCATGCCCGAGAGCTCAGTCAGCGCGTCGCGCGGGTGCAGGTAAGACAGGTCCACGCCCTTGTAGTCGGTGATGGCGTCGAGGAGCTCGTTGTGGACCGGATAGAGGAGCTCGGCCCGCGGCGCCTCGGGCGCGTTGGCGTACGCGTCGTCAGTCTCCGACGACCCGTCCGACTCGTCGGCCTCATCCTTGCCAGCCGCGTCCGACGCACCGCCCTTGCCCGACGACTGGGCAGGCCCGTCGGAACCGTCGTCCGACGACGTGAGGTCGTCGTCCCACGCACCGCCCGACGACGACTCGTCGTCGGACCCGTCGCCGTCGGCCTCCACCGCCACCGCGCCGGTACCGCCGACGGTCGACGACGACTCGCCAGCAGGCGTCGCCGCAGCCTCGGCCGCAGCCTGCGCCTCGGCAGCCTGCGCCGCGAGGTAGTCGGCCCGCGACGGTGCGACCTTGGCCTTGGGGCCGTTCGCCAGCGCCTCGGCCTCGGCCGCAGCCTTGGCACGCACCCGCCGGGTGTGGGCTGAGACCTGGTGCGGGACGGTCGGCGTCGTGCCGACCGCAAGCAGCGGCGCGGCAGCAAGACCAGCCGCGCCCGCCAGCGCCGCGTAGTCGTTCACAACCTCGGCCGGAACGCCCCAGTCGTCGATGGCGCCTGTCGCCAGCGACGGCTTCTGCGTGCACACGTTGAGCAGCAGGGCGCAGAGCCGAAAGTCGGCCAGGTCGACCAGCTCGCGCGCACGCGCACCGTCGGCTCCGATCACGCCCGCAAGGCCCTCACGGAGCCCGCCCTTGACCGCCAGCGGGAAGCCAAAGACCGCAACGGACCGCTCGGCAACAGCAGAGACAAACGGAAGGAGACCGGCGTAGTGCGCGGCAGAAACAGGCGCGTCGAGCGCCTGGCCGCGGAACTTGAGCGGGAGGCCGTGGTGGACAAAGGCGAGCGAGAGGAGGAAAATGCGCGCGAGATCTTCGACCACCGCCGCAAGCTCGGCCGGAAGCTGAGCCTTGGCCGCCACAATCGACTTGACAGCCGCCACGCCCGTCGCGTAGCTAACCGACGCGCCGGCCACACCGTCAGCACCCACCGCAGCTGCGGCTGCCTCGGGAACCGACGCCAGCGCAGCGTCAGCCTCGGCAAGCGCCGCCTGCGCCGCAGCCGTCTTCTCCACAAGCACCGCGTCCATGATCGGGAGAATCGGCTTCATCGAGAAGAACTCGGACTCGGCGCGGACAACAAAGCCCGAAATGGTGTTGTTCCGCTCAGAGAGGCCTGCGGCAAAGACGCAGTGGAACCGCTTGAGCAGAGCCTTGAGCACAAAGGCGTGGAGAACACGCGCGGCCTCCGGGTTGGGGAACGCACCCTTGTCCTCCTCCTCGTCGCCGGCGTCGGCGTCGGCAAAGGTGGTCGAGAGGAACTTGGTCGTACCCTCATGGACCACGATAAACGCGGGCTCCTTGTCGATGAGGTACTCATCCCACTCGGGACCAAACCACGAGTCGAGCACATCGATGTTGACATCGGTGTTGAGCCGGAGGTGGAGGACGACAAGCGAGCGGACGAGACGCATGAGCGGCGAGGCCGACCAGAGGAGCGACTCGTGAGCGACAAACATGACGACACGGAAGAAGACGCCCTTGGTGCGAAGCGAGGCAAGGAAGCGCTCAACAGCAAAGACAACATGAAGAATGGAACCTCCGTTGGTCCAATCCACATGAGCCGAATCAAGCGCAGTCAGGAGGAGCGAGTCAAGCTCGAGCAGGGCAAGCTCAGAGGCACCCACATCCGACAAGAGGTTGAGGAACCTGGGCTTCAGCCCAGAGTAAAAGTCAGAAACCTTGGCTTCATAGTTTTCACGGGTATACTCTGCAGTCATGTACCTGTGGGGGTGGGGGGGGTGGGGTAGATAAGGGTGGGTTGATGGGGAGGGGGGGAAGTGGGGGGAAGGGGGGGTAGTGGGGGGGATATGCGGAGGGGGCGCGGTGGGGGGGGGGTGCGGC
>NW_013657649.1:54474-65563 GCF_000142905.1 Thecamonas trahens ATCC 50062
GGCGCCAGTGGGTGATGGGGAGGAGGAGGAGGAGGAGGGGAGGATCAGAGGAGGACAATGATAGTCGTCATGCTCACGTGGAAATGAACTGGTCAGCGTACTGAATAAATGAATGGAGAGGGGTGGCAAACGACAAAGAGTGAACGAAGGTTATTCATTGATGGCGAGTCGATTGTTTGATTGAGCGGGATAGGGGGGGGGGGGGGGGTGGAGGGGGGATGATCATTGCTGCTGATGCGGGCTTGAACATTGTGATTGAAGGGAGGGGGACAGCCTGGCCGTGATGAGCATGGTGATCAGGCCTCAGGCCGTGATGAGCATGGTGATCAGGCTGTGATGGGCATGGTGATCAAGCTGAGCTCGATTGAGTCGGCCTCAGCGGCTGCTTGGCACAGGCATCGATACGCATGAAATCCATTCACTACTTTGACGCGATATCCTTACCGGACCTGATCTTGATTGCGGCTCTCTGATCTCAAACCAAACGCGCTTGTGCGACTCGGAGCAGCCGAGGCAGGCAGCGGCAGGTTGGGATCCATTCGGACCGAGGCGGGAGGGAGGAGGGTGCGACGGCAGAGGCTCGAATGCGAGGCAGACGACCGACAGCCAACATTCATCGCAGTTTACGTAGAGGTGTACATGGCTGAGGGAGGAGGTGAGAATGTTGAGGGCAGAGTCGGGTTCTCGCTCTCGTTAGCAGGGCTTGCTCGGCAAGGAGGTGGTCATGGAAGCAGCGGGAAAAGCGGCGAGAGTTTGAAGCGACGAGGCAAGAGGAAGCGGGACACGAGTGGCGGTGAAGGAAGGCAATCAGTGTCATCAGAGGCGCTGGGTGGTGGCAAGCTGGGGAATACTGCATCTGGATCGGTATTTGATACGGCCATGGCTGGGATGGGCGGCCGGTTGAAGGTTGATGATGAGGCCATCACCGCTGCCAGGGACGACTCGGTGCCCATTCCGCTGACGGCTTCGGCCTGGCACGGCGGCGCAAAGATGGCATCGATGGCATCGACGGCGACGGAGGAACATTTCGTGGGTGAGGGAGGTGAGGATCTGCCGTTGCCACCAGCCAAGAAGGCCAGAACGGGCGTGGCTGAGGTTGTGGAGGTAGCCGCAGCTGCCGAGACCGAGGCTGAGACCGAGACTGAGGCCGAGGCCGAGGATAAGAGCCGAGCGAGTGAAGAGCCGGCGCAAGTCTTTGGCCTCATCATCCGCAAGCCAAAGGAAGCACAAGCGGCGGCGGAGGCGGCGGCACAGAGGAAGGAGCTCCCGCTGCTGCTGCGCAATGTGATTCCCTCGGTGGCGGCAGCCGGGCGCGGTGGTGAGGGCGAGAAGATCAAGGCTGACCTTGCGGTCCGCCCTGACGAGATGAAGCCAGAGGACTACGAGGGCACTGTGCCCATTGAGGCCTTTGGCAAGAAGCTGCTGCTGGGCATGGGCTGGGCCGACGGCGAGCCCATCGGCGTGACAAACAAGGGCCTCAAGGAGCCGATCGAGTTTATCCCGCGTTTCGGCCGCCGCGGCCTCGGAGCTGCCGCGGGCGGCAAGCCAGGCAAGCCGCAGCGCAGGTACATCAAGCCTGGCGAGAAGCGCACATCCTCGCGCGATGTCGTCCTTCCGCGCGATGAAAATGGCCGCGTCCGGCACTACAAGGCCATCTCGGAGACCCTGGTCTCGGTCGACGAGGTGACCAAGATCGAGGTTGGGACCGCGGTGACGGTGGTGGCGGGCAAGCACAAAGACGTGACCGGCATTGTAGTCGCTTTTTCTGGTGACGGCGCCACTGCACGGGTCAAGACTCAGAGCGCAGTCCTCAGCGTGCCGATGAGCGGGCTTGTCAATTCAGCGTCGCTCGCGCTCGCGCCGCCGGCGCAGCCGGCCACCGCCGACGTCAAGGCCGATGTCAAGTCCAAGTCCAAGGCCAAGTTCAAGTCCAAGGCCAAGAGCGCAACGTCGCCATCGTGGCTTGTCCCCAACATTCGCGTCCGCATCATTTCCAAGCGCTCGTTTCACAACGGCAAGTACTACAACTGCAAGGCGACCATCCTCGACGTTGTCGCCCACAAAGTTGCTTCGCTCGTGCTCGACACCGGCAAGGTGCTCGACAACGTGCGCCAGTCTGTGCTCGAGACCATTGTGCCACGCTCTGTCGGTTCACCGTTGCGCATTGTCCGTGGACAGCATGCCGGCGCCAAGGCGCGGCTGCTAGAGCGGTCATCGAGCAAATCGCGGGTTGTCGTCCAGCTCGACGATGACGAGACGGTGGCGCTTGATCTCAAGTTTGACGACGTTGCCGCCATCGCCGAGCACCGCTGATGAGAACAAGAGTAAACAAAGTGCGAGGCCGGCTTGCTGCCAGCCAGCCGTCACTCGTACTCGTACTCGTACACATCATCAAGATCAACAGTGCTCGCTCCAAGCGTCGTCGTGGCGTCGTCAGACATGCACCCAGAATACGACTCGCCATCGCTGCGGTCGGACGAACGGATCGGCGCATAGTCCGAGGCGGTGGTGAGGACCCGGATGAGAGAAAAGGTAAGCACCAGAGCAACGGGAAAACCCGCAGCAGCGGCAAAGGCGGCACCGAGGCTGACCTGGGCAGACACGGTCGCCTGCCGCGACTGGGGCGACACCACTGTGCCGAGGAGAATGCTGGGGAGCGCCGAGAACACTACCGCCGTCGCAAACAGCCCACACGAGGTTTTGGCCCAGTTGCCTCCCTTCCTGCCAGTCTCCATGGAGCGGAGCCGGCGTGAGGAACATGTCCGCTTGCAGGTCAGCGCAAGCAGGCCCAAGAGGAGAATGCCGGTGACCAGGAGCGCGACGCCCGAGATCGGACCGACCGCCGCCATGCGCGACCAAAAGCCGGCGTAGTCGGGATGGCGATCGCGAGCGGCAGCAAGCTCGAGCCGCTCGCCGTTGATGTCGGCATGCCAAAGACCGACCAGAACAGTGTCCGGAATGGGGTGCCCCTCCGAGCGCTTGGGCGACGAGTCGTCGCTACCAGTGTTGGCCGTCAACCACGTCGTCGACGCCAGGAGCATGATGAGACCAAAGACGGCGGCGACAAAGACAAGAAGCTGCAGGACAAGACCCTCCCGCGGGGAAAAGAGCTTACGCCCACGGCGCTGTGCATCGGAGCGCGACATGCAGCCATCGCGGCGGCAGCACGACCACCATCCCTCGCGAGTGCAGCAACACTTGTAGCCGATCCAGAGCGAGACAGCGGCCGCAACGAGGCAGAAGAGGACCAAGACCAAGACACCACCAGCCGAAGCCTCCGCAGTGCACTCGGGGCTCCCGCTCGCAGGCTTGTAGCTCTTAAAGGCGCCATCGTACAAGCACTCGTTGTCGGTGCAGCATCCGAGCACACGCCCGGCGCCATCCTTTGGCTGACAGCCCGAACACTCGCTGTCATTTGGATCATAGCCAGCCACACGAGTGGCAGACATACCAGCCATGACCAGCACCACCATCATCGTCATCGCCATCCATCTTGTCGTCCATGATGTCATTGTTGCCAGCGACGGATTCGGCCAACGTTCCGCCTGCCTGCCCTTGCCGCTTTGCTCCCTTCTTCCACCTCTACCGCCTGGATTAGCGCTTGGAGAACCGTAAGAACTTGGTGGCGGGCAGCTGGTTCTTCCAGCTATGTGAGGTGTGAGTTGTGAGCTTGTGTGACAAGTGGGTGAATGAGGAGCGGAAGAGGGAAAAGGGGAGGGGGGGGGGCTGGAGCAGGGGGGGCGGGGTGTCGGGAAGGTGATCGTCTTGAACGACTGAATACGGGACGAGAACGATCGACTCTCATGCATGGCTAACGATTGTTTCTCGAAAAGGCAATGAGCCCAACGATTATTTCTCAATGGAATGATTCCCAACCGCCCCGACGATTATTTCTCAATGGAATGATCACCCCCCCGCCCCCCGCCCCAACGATTATATCTCAATACAATGATCACCCCCCCCCACCCCTCCCACCGCCCCAACGATAAATTCTCAATGAAATCATCGATACACGCTCAATAGAAAGCAGGACAGCCACCACCACACACCCCAGCCAGCCAAACCCCCCCCCCCCCACCTGCCACCACCCCACTCCACCACATCACACTCATGTGGCGGCGGAGTGTGAGCACGAGCACGACATGTGTGGCAGACATGGTGCGGGTGACAGGAGCTGCAGCAGGCGCTGGTGGTGGGTGGCTGGCTGGCTGGAGGTCGGCGGCCGGCGGCGCGACATGGGCGAGGGACAGGGGTTCTGGCTATGTTTTCTTTTCTCTGCATGCAGGCTCGAATTTTGTGACGGCTGGTCGGGCCTTTCATGCGCAGGCATGCCGGGTATATGACCGAGCTGGTAGAGATGGCGATGGTGCTGCTGCGCTGGGCACGGAGCTCATTCCGCTCGTCAACAAGCTGCAAAAGGTGACCGCTACCCTCGAGCAGGAGCTCGATCTGCCACAGCTGGTGGTTATCGGTGGCCAGTCGTCGGGCAAGAGCTCTGTGCTGGAGGCCTTGGTGGGCCGGAACTTTCTTCCGCGCGGAACAGGCATCGTTACCCGCCGTCCGCTTGTTCTGCAGCTGAACAAGGCGCCCGAGGGCGAGAACGCCGAGTACGGCGAGTTTGCCCATCAGCCCGGCAAGGTCTATGCCGACTTTGACGCCATTCGCAACGAGATCGAGGCCGAGACCGACCGGGTGACCGGCCGCAACAAGGGCATCTCGGCCAAGCCCATCATTCTGCAGATCACCTCGCCGCATGTTCTCCCGCTGACCCTTGTCGACACGCCAGGCATTGCCCGGGTACCTGTCGGCGACCAGCCTCGCGACATCGAGGCTCAGATTCGCAACCTTGTTCTCGAGTACATCACCAAGCCCGGGGCTATCATTCTCGCCGTCCAGCCAGCAAACCAAGACCTGGCGACGTCGGACGCGCTCAAGCTCGCCGCCGACGTCGACCCGGCCGGCCACCGGACCATCGGTGTCCTCACCAAGCTCGACTTGATGGACGCCGGAACCGACGCGCTCGACATCATGCTCGGCAAGGTTGTTCCGCTCAAGCTCGGCATTGTCGGCGTCGTCAACCGCTCGCAGGCCGACGTGGTGGCGTCCAAGTCGGTGGCCGCTGGCCTCTCGGCCGAGGCCGCGTTCTTTGCCAACCACCCCAAGTACGGCCCTATTGCCGAGTCGTGCGGGACGGCATACCTCGCCGCCAAGTGCTCGACCCTGCTGGGCAAGCACATCCGCCGGACCATTCCCAAACTCAAGTCGCAAATCACGGGCCTCCACGCTGAGACCCTCGCCGAGCTCGAGTCGTTTGGCACCGAGCCGTACTCGGGCCGCGAGGGCAAGCGCGTCTTTGTCCTTCAGATCCTCAACAAGATCTCCAAGACCTTTGCCGACCAGGTCGATGGCCACACTCACTCTGCGACGCGCGAAAATACGCTCACCACCGACGAGCTCAACTCGGGCGCTCGCATTCGCTACGTCTTCCAGAACGTCCTTGCTGATGCGCTCGACGACATCCAGGTCGAGCTCTCCACGGCTGACATCCGAACCGCCATCAAGAACGCCGCCGGCACCGCGCCGGCCCTCTTTGTTCCCGAGGCCGCCTTTGAGCTGCTCATCCGCACCCAGATCGCGCGCCTCGGCGAGCCGCTCCTTCACGCCGCTGACCTCGTCCACAACGAGCTCCTCCGCGCCCTCTCCTCGCTCGACCTCCCGGAGCTCGAGCGGTTCTCGCACCTCAAGGACTCGTCGTCTGAGGTTGCCGCGGACCTACTGCGCTCGTGCATGCGTCCGACCCGCAAGATGCTCTCCAACCTCGTCGACTGTGAGCTCTCGTACATCAACACCAACCATCCCGACTTTACCCGCGGGCCCGAGCTCCTGGCCAACTCGGACTCAACCGTCGACGACTACGAGCCTGCGCCGCGCGCCGCGCCGTCGCGCCCAGTGCACTCGAGCTCGTCAGAGTCGAGCGGCCCAGCCTCGTTCCTCTGGTCGCTCTTCTCTTCGGGCTCGGACGAGAGCTCGCGCGCCACTGACGCGCGTGGCACCGCCTCGCGCTCGCCGCCCGAGGTTCTCCGCGTCGACGGCAAGCTCTCGCGGATGGAGACCGTCCAGGTCAACCTCATTCTTCGGCTGCTCGACTCGTACCTTGGCATTGTCAAGAAGAACCTCCACGACATGGGCTCCAAGGCCATCATGCACTTTCTCGTTCAGAATGCCAAGGACAACATGCAGCGCGCCCTTGTCTCCAACCTCTACAAGGACGAGCTGACCGAGCGTCTTCTCCGCGAGGACCAGCGCGTGGTCAAGCACCGTGCTGCACTCGAGCACAAGCTCGAAGTCCTCGAGGACGCCAACGACCTGCTGCAAATGGCCGAAATCCACCACCTTGACCTTGACGACGAGTGGGACCCGCTCACCGATGCTGGCTCCCACCACACCTCTGGCTCCCACCGCTCCCGCCGCCGCAGCCTCGGCAGCTCGGCCATGGGCGCCCGCGGCCGCCGCGATGACGACGACGAGTACCGGCCGCGGTCCCGTTGGTAGTAAAAGTGGTGCAGACGTGCAGGAGGACGTCTGGTGATGATGTTTTGTTTAGTGCATGGCACCCGCAGCGCGGGCGGCCATGCGGCGCTCACCAGCTGCGACGCGGTCGGCGTTGACGTTCTCGCGGGTGTACTCGGGAGCGTGCATGGGCACGAGGCGGAGGAGGAAGCCGATGGGCAGCGAGATGAGACCGACAAGAAGCGAGCCGAACCAGGCGCCGACGCCGAGGCCGGTGACCTGGGCCCAATCGCCGGCGGCCTCAACGATGAAGACCTGCATGAGAGCAGTGGCGACCCAAATGGCGCCAAAGAGCCAGTTGGCAAAGATGTTCTCAAAGCAGTTGATTTCCTGGTGGATGCGGCGGGTGTTGAACTCGTTGAAGAGCTGGCACCAGACAAAGGCGTTGAAGATAATGGTAAAGTGCTCGGTCTCGTACTGCTCGACGTTGAAGATGTTGTGGCCGTCGTAGAGGAGGACGAGGGTGACAATGAGCTGGAAGATCGACTGGCCAATGATGTGCATCCACATGACGAGCGAAACGAGGCGGTCCTCGTTACGGGTCGGCATGCGGTCGAGGAGGCCCTCGGACGGCTCCTCGGTGGCGAGGGCAAGCGCGGCGAGGGTGTCCATGATGAGATTGACCCAGAGGAGCTGAACGGCCTTGAGTGGCGACTCGCCCTTGTCGTTGGAGACGGCGCCGATAAAGGCGAGCGCGACGGCGACGACGTTGACGGTCAGCTGGAACTGGAGGAACTTGCGGATCGAGTCGTAGACGTTGCGGCCCCAGAGGACGGCGGCGACAATCGAGGTGAACTTGTCGTCCATGAGGATGATGTCTGCAGCCTCCTTGGCGACCTCGGTTCCGGTCACGCCCATGCCAAAGCCGACATCGGCCTTGGAGAGGGCGGGCCCGTCGTTGGTGCCATCGCCGGTGACGGCGACGACCTCGTCAAAGTCGACCTGAAGCCGCTCCACCAGCCGCTGCTTGTCGAGCGGCGCCGAGCGGGCGAGGACGGTCATGGCCGGGAGGATGTGCTTGAGCTCGGCGTTGGTGCACTTGGCAAAGTCGGGGCCCTCGAGCGCGGTGTCGAGGTCCGGGTCGTAGATGTTGCACTCGACGGCGATGGCGCGAGCGGTGTCAATGTTGTCGCCGGTGACCATGCGGACGACAATGCCGGCCTTCTGGCAGTCGAGGACCGACTGCGGGACCTCGGGGCGGATGACGTCGTGGATGCCGGTGATGCCGATGACAACCGACTCGGAGATGTCCTCCTCGTCCCAGTTGTCAGCCGGCGGCATGGCGAGATCCTTGTACGCAAGGCAGATGGTGCGGAGCGCGTGCTGCGCCATGTTGCCGATCTTAGCCTCGAGCTCGCTGCGGATCTCGGGCGTGAGCCGGCGGACATTGCCCGACGCGTCGAGGTACGACACGCACTCAGCGAGGACCATCTCGGACGCGCCCTTGACGTAGTGGCGGTACATGCCGTTCGAGAGACGGACAACGTACGACGAGCGCTTGCGCTTGGACGAGAACGGGAAGGCCTTGACCTTGGAGCCCGACGAGTCGGCCTCCTCGCGCATGGCGCGGTAGTCCGGCAGCGAGCCGCGGACCTGCCGCGTGAACTTGAGCAGCGCCTGCTCGGTCGTCGAGCCGGTCCACTCGAGCTTGCTTCCGCCGCCCTCCTTGGACTCGACGCTAACCTCGGCGGCCGACGAGTTGATGTTGATGCCCTGGAGGATCTTGAAGAGCAGAGTGCCCTCCACGCCCTCAGCCTTGGGCCCGACCGACCAGTCCTTGACCTTCTTGGCCAGGAGCGCGTCGTCAGCAGAGTCGATGCCGGCCAGCGACTCGCCGGCAATCCAACCGTCGACCACCGTCATCTCGTTGCGGGTGAGCGTTCCGGTCTTGTCGGAGCAGATGACCGTGGCACGGCCCATGGTCTCGCATGCCGCAAGCTTACGGACCAGGTTCTGGTCCTTAAGCATCTTGACCATCGAGTAGGCCAACGCAATGGTGACGGCGAGCGGGAGACCCTCGGGCACCGCCACCACCACAATCGTGATCGACGTGATGATGTACTCGGTCATGAGCTCGAGCGCCTCGTTGTCAATCTTCTTGCCCTTGTCAACCTGCATGATGAAGAACTTGACCGAGAGCACAATGAAGAGAATGACGGCAGCAAACATGCCAAGCTTGCCAATGTCCTTGGCCAGCTTGTCGAGCTGCTTCTGCAGCGGCGTGTCCTCGGGCGGCACGCGGAGCGCCATGACGGCACGTCCGTTGTGCGAGTCCATGCCGACGCACGTGACCAGCATCACCGCGTCGCCCTCCTTGATCTTCGAACCCGAGATGAAGAACGGGTTGTGCTTGTTCTTGTGGCAGAGATCCGGCTCGCCGGTCTGGCCAGACTCGTCCGCAGCACACGAGTTGCCGCTCACGTACAGCCCGTCAACAGGCACAATGTCGCCTGTGGAGAGCTGGAGCAGGTCACCCACCACAACGTCAAAGACCGAGATCGACTGCGCAGACTCGGAGCCCGACCGCAGGACCTTGACCGACTTGTCGTCCTTCTGCTTGTTGAGTTTCTGGAACTGCTGCTCCTTCTTGTAGTCGTTGAGCGCCGTGACCATGACCACCAGCGTGACGGCCACAAGAATGGCCGCACCCTCGATCCAACCGGCGGCACCGTCGTGCGACGCCACCGTCACGCCCAGAATGAGCGACACAATCGCCGCCACAATGAGCAGAATGAGGATAAAGTCCTGCAGCGTCTCATAGCAGAGCTCGAGGAACGACTTGGTTGGCGCCTCCGGCAGCCGGTTGGCTCCGAACCGCTCGCGCCGCGACGGAATGGTCGAGACGTCAATACCACGATGCAGGTCCGTTCCGAGTGCGTTGGCCACACCCTAAGGAAAAAAAAAAAGAAACAAGCACCATTCGCAGCAGCAATCACAGTAGTCATAGTGGCCATATCCATGGTGGTGGTAGGAGTTGCATGCGTGAGTAGGAGGAGCGAGCAGGGGGGGGGGGTGGCGCGGGATAGCCTGAGACCAAAAAAAAAATGGTCCCAACGGGCGCCATTCTGCAGCCCACAATCGATGGCTCTAAGTGTGACAAGAGGCCAGGTAGGGAGGGGGGGGGGGGAAGGGGGAGGCAGCTGCGCTGCATGGAAGAAGGATTAGATGGTGGGGTAGTAGGATATGTGTGGGTGGGGACAATGGTAAAGTGGGGAGGGGGGGGGGAGGGGGCTGGAGGAGGAGGTAGAAGCCACGGGCAGCGTGGGTGTAGGGGACGCCCAGCCCCGTTCCCCTTCTCCGTACTGCAATGCAAGCAAGCAAGGGCGGCAGGTCACACGAAAGCACCAAAAACTGAAAACTGAAATCATTCGGCCAACGATAAAATGATGGAGAAAGAATTGGTTGGTCGGTGGTTGGTAGCAGCGGCAGTGGGAGGCGGCCGCGGGGGGGGAAGGGGGAGGGGGACGTACGAGGAGCTTGCCCATCTTGCGGTAGAGCTTGGGGTTTTGCGGGTAGAGCTCGTACAGCTCGTCACGGTTGTACTCGAGACGCTCTGTGGGCTCGCCGCCCATGCCAGAGGACGAGGAATCGTCATTGGCAGCAGCCTTGACCTGGACGAGGCGGGCCCTGATCGAGTTGGACCGCTTTTCGCCAGCGGGTAACGCCCGAGACAGCAACGTCGGCAGGCGCAGCCGTGTTGGACTTGGTCTTGCTGCCGCCACGAGCCGCACGTGGCTGACTACGAGCTCCGCCGTCCTGGAGAGTACCTCCTTCCTCGTCCGAATAGAACGAATCGTAGTACGAGTACGACCCCGACCCGTCATCAAGAGGCGAACGTGCCGCCATGATGAGCTTCCGAGTGCAGTGTGCTCACGACTCGTCGACTTTGCCTTTGCCCTATTTTGCCGTTTGGCGGAACGCTGACAACTGGGCGTGGAGTGGTGTGGGTAGTCAGCGGGCTTGGTGCGTGGATGGGCTGGTGCGTGGATGGGCTAGTGCGTGGATGGGCTGGTGCGTGGATGGGCTGGTGCGTGGATGGGCTGGTGCGTGGATGGGCTGGTTGGTGCAGGGTTAGGATGGCGCTGATCGGACCGGTGCAGGGATGAGCCTGGCAGTCATCGGCGTGGTGCAGTGATGAGTCTGGCAGTCATCGGCATGGTGCAGTCATCGGCGTTGTGCAGTGATCTGCCTGGCTATATAATCCCTGGCTGTTATCGGCGTAGACGGCGACGATGCGGGTGAGAATGAGCAGGAGGAAGAGCAAGGGGAAGGGCGGCATGGATACAAGGAAGACACCACTCGTCGTCAAAGCCACTGGGGCGTGTAGCACGAGCAGAGCAGGGACAATGCTTGCCAGGATTGTGCATGAGCATGAGGTGAAGAAGCGGGAGCAGGCGCGGACCAAGGGTAAGGGCTCAGGGGGTTGGGGGGAAGGGAGGGGGGGGGGGGGGGGGGGGGGGTACGGGGGGGAACGGTACGTACGGGGTACGGTACTAACGTTGGACTTGATCTAGGTGAT
>NW_013657649.1:65673-69063 GCF_000142905.1 Thecamonas trahens ATCC 50062
ACGGGCGGATCAGGGTCATAGGCATGTGGCCGTAGTGGCTGGAGTGGTCAGAGTGCCTGGACAGAGTGGACGGGGTGGGACGGGGTGAGACGGAGCGTGCTGGTCATTGTGTTCGGCTTGGTCGTGGTGTCTGTGCTCTCGGCAGCTGGGTCGCGTGACTGGCGGCGTGGCTGGCACAACTGGCGTGCGTGACTGGCGTGACTGGCGTGACTACGAGCATGACGGGCATGGACCACTAGCATGACGGGCATGGACCATTGTGGACATCATACACATCATGGACATTGTGGCTGTACTTGTTGAGACTCATTCTGGACATGCTGGGCATGTTCGACCATCGTCGTCGTTGTCATCATCATCGTCATCGCATCTGCTTACGAGCACATCGGCCCGCGACACCATCACAGCAACGAGAAAGGGCGACACAACTCACTCACACGGAAACGAGGCGCATCGCAGCACATTTGCAGCGAACGGCAGTGGCGGCGGTTCAGGAGGTGTCGGACGTGCTGCTGGACAAGGTCAACTCGGGCGTGGCGCAGGTCTTTGCCAACCAGCGTCTCATCGAGGGCGAGGCCAAGACCCTACATTCCCAGACCTCGCGCCTTGTCAAGCAGACCGGCCAGTGGGTGACTGCCGTCGAAAAGTTCAATTCGGCCCTCAAGGAGCTCGGTGACGTCGAGGCCTGGGCGAGGGCCATCGAAAGCGATCTCCGTCACGTCGCCGCCTCTCTCGAGTATGTCAACGACGCCACAACGTCGTCGTAGTACACCATACGCTCCAGATCTAAACTCAATCTGC
The DNA here is from genome assembly GCF_000142905.1 of Thecamonas trahens ATCC 50062. Taxonomy (NCBI): domain Eukaryota; order Apusomonadida; family Apusomonadidae; genus Thecamonas; species Thecamonas trahens. The sequence continues at coordinate 66,475 of NW_013657649.1, forward strand.
CGTCTAGCAAGTCGACGCCGCTGATGACGCCGATGACTCCGACGGCTCCCTTCGCCGATACGCAACGTACTCGGTCCGGTACGCCGACAGGTCAAAGTCACTGCTGCAGGTCTGCGTCGCCGACGCATCGGTCGACACCCCGCTAGTGCTGCCCGAGCTGGAGCTCGATTCGAGGCTGGAAGCCACACTGCAAGAGGCGTCAAAGACAGGCCCGGGCAGCGGAAGCGTCTCGAGCGTCACCGTCGTCTTCAGCTGTGACGATGAGTCGGACAACGACGAGAATGCGCGCTCCGAGGCACTCGATCGCGATTGCCGCGACCTCCGCCTCCGTCGTCGCTTGCGAGGGCGGCTCCCGTAGCAGCAGAGCCATCCTCCGCCACTACCGTCTGCAGTAGTCGAAAAGTCGTGCGACGACGGCCGGTGCGCGTCCGATCGTGGCAGGACATCCGGCGTCGGAAAGTTGGCGTATAGCGCGGCGTAGTCCCATTCATGTGGCCGCCAATATAGATCCAGGCCAGCGCTACAGTCTTTGGGCAGGCTGGCTGGCATTGGGCTGCACGACTTCGATGACGAGTCCGACGACGACGTCGATGACGATCCGACAGCCGGCGAGCACCCTGTTGGCGGCCACGTCGTTACCGCAGATCGGCCGGCGACAATGCTGGGACCCATCCATGGCCCCGGCTGTGCAACAGTCTCCGCGGAGCTCCGCCAGAATCGGCACCAGCCGGGGCACGCCGGGCTCCGCGCAGCCTCGATCCGATGAGCAGACGCCGACAGCGCAAACGAGGCCACCAGTCCAAAGTGGTCCGACGGAAACAGCCGACGCATCTTGTCAGACCGCCCGCCGCGCTCGGGCGTCGCCAGCGGGCGGGTTCCGATTCGAGCCATGTACTCCGGCCGCCATCGCGGCCGCTGAGGGTGAGCCACCATCTCGTCGAGAACAGGCATTGAAGGCGGCGCCGACGACGACGAGGCGGATGACAAGTCCGAGTCGGGCGTGAGCGATCGAGTTCGCGATGCAGATGCCGAGATGAGACTAACCGGCGGGCCGGAGAGCCGTCGGGCGAGACCGACGTGACCCGGCTCAAAGAACAGACAGCGATCGTAGCGGACGTGAAAGGCCTTGCGCTTGATCTTGCGCAACATCTCATTTGATGCCGTGTCCTGGGTCAAACCGGGATCGTCCGGGTACAGCATTGGCCACATGTCAATGAGGGGGGTGGCAACAAGCGCAAGCTCCTCCGGGGCATCGGTCGCCACGTTGGTGTCGCCGGCAATCACCACCAGCGCCGCTTGCTCCCAGTACGGCTCCAAATGACTGCGGATGTCGAGGATTTGGGCGACACGAAAGGCACCAAACTCGGGAAGCGACTCGAGATGAACGCAGCCGACAACGATGCTGTCCGCGGTGTTGACCTCGATCTCAGCGAGCAGCAGCTTGCGGTTCATCCGCGAGACAAGATCAAAGGCAATGAACCGTTTGACAGGTAACCGGGAGAGGATAACAACGCCGTACGGCTGCAGCGTCTTGCCGGAGCCGTCCGAGACAACAAAGTTGTTGCGGATCCATGCATGGGCGAGAATGTGGTTGAGGCTTCGCGGCATGACCTCCTGCAGGCAGATGACGTGCGGATCGAGGGCGCGCAACTCGCACAGCGCGGCATGCAGCCGCTCGATCCAATACCCGTCTGCAAAGAACACGTTCCAAGACACTATCCGGAGGCGATCCAACCTCACATTGGGCAGCTCAAGGGATCCATCATGCTCCATCGTCTGCCCCTCCCCATCCCCCGCACAAACAAGGCAACATGTCCAGTCGATCAGTCGAACGTGGAGACCGGGGGCATGCAACAGCATCGCATGCACCAACAGAGATCCCAGGCCATTGCAAGGTGTGGTAAGTACAAATCAAGCACGCGATAAGTCCATCACCCATATCACGTTGAGAGCACCGCCGCCATCACCAGTGACAGTCGTGTCCGGCCAGCACATGTTCCCCACCCCCCCCCCCACAGCAGCACCCCCCCGCACGCCACATCGGTCTCCCGCAATGGATGTGAGTGGCTATATCCAAGCCGAGCGAGTGCAACCGATTCCGCAACACCACACTCTACGACATCGCTAGCTTGTCAATGGCGTCCTACATACCGATGTGGAGGTTGGAAGCCATCTCCGCCGACTGGAGTCCCATCGCTGCGGCTGGAGATTGACTCGGCCGAGCGGACGGCCATCGCCTCTTGCAGCGCGCAGCATGTCCACAGTCACACTACGCCTTCACCAACACCTTGCCACTCTACGACCTCCCGGGATACCTGCCCAAAACCACCTGGAGTCGAGTACCTGATCCTCTAGGCCGTCCCCCCCCCCCCCCCCCCCCCCCCCCCCCCGCGCGATCTGACTCGAGAAATGTGAGTCGACTGCAGAGCGTCGAGCTCGGGTGTGTCAGCCGCAGACGGGTCGAGAAGCACGATGAGGAGCACGTCTGGTAGGATGGGGGAGTAACCAACAGGTCCCCACATCCCCCTTCCGCACCACGTAATAGTCAATTTGGCATAGCGCCCCGCGACGGCCACAATGCTTCATGCA
>NW_013657649.1:69163-72759 GCF_000142905.1 Thecamonas trahens ATCC 50062
TACGGCCCGTCCCCCCCCCCGCCCGCCGCCGCCCCGCCGCCCCCGCCCCGCCAAGCTGCTCAGACTCGGCTGACCCGCACCGGTCTTCCGCACCCATCACATCTTTACCGCCGAGGGACGGCAACTGCAGCCACGATGCGAGCGATCTACACATGGTGACTTGCTTGTTGATCGGTGGGTATAGAGAGGCAGGGAGGAAGCTGCATCGCCTACCACACTGTGGCTACAATGCCAACGATCTTCCTCTCGATTGGCGGGTGTATGAGATGTTTGCGGAGAGAATAGGAGGGAGAGAATGAGGACATCGCCATGCCTGCGACCATCGCCGAGATCAAACCGAGATGGTGTCTCATGGGAGGGGGGCAGGGGGGGGCAGGGGGGGGCAGGAGGAGAGGCGGGGGGCGGGAGGCGGGGGGCGGGAGGCGGGCAGGAAGCCGATCAGACGCAACCATACTCTGATCATCCCCCCATCACCCTCCCCTCCTCCTCCCCCTTCCCTCTCCCGTCGTCTTCCCTCACAATCAGACTTGACCGGACTGAGTCATGTCGCCCCACCGCCACCGCCACCGCCACCGCCACCACCACCCAACTCACTCACCCATGGCATCTAGCCCCCGCAGCCGTCGCGCGAGGTGAAGGATGCCGCACCGTGGGTCAAGGCCGTCATGGGCTTGGGCCGGACGGCGGTGGAGGACCAGGTCCAGCGGTGGGCTGCCGAGCTCCGGTCTGCTCTGGACGGACTGACCGACGGGGACATTGTGGCGGCGCTGGAAGAACGGCCGGAGGAGCTTAGCGGGGACGCTGACGACAGCAATCCGCAGCGGCTCTCCATCGCCGCCCTTCTGGAGCGTCTGTTGTCTGTCGAGTACTGGGGCGAGGAGCAGGAGGCTCTGGCTGTCCTGGTGCGATCGGGCGTCGACGGCCCGCTGGCCATCGTCCTCGCCGCCACCCATCCGGGTCCTCCGCCCGATGGAGGCGCCAACTCCCTGACGCAGGATCAGCTGGCCCAGTTAGTCCTCACCGGCGAGCTGCCGGCGGCGTCCGAGCCGCAAAGCGAGGCGCAGATCCGCCACGCCCGCGTCTCCGCCCTTCGCCAGGCCTCGGCGCTCATGTTGCGCAACATGGCTTGGGGCGCCCGCCAGGCCGATAACGGGTTCTTTGCACTGTCGCTGCTTTCACGCCGATCGCTTGGAATCACTGTGGCCAACGCGCTTGTCAACCACCACGAGTCGGGCCTCGTCGTCTACCATCTCATCGGCATGCTGCGCCTGGCTGCCGCCACCGTCCGCCACGAGGCCCACACAACAGAGGCGCTGGCCGAGCTGTGGTGCGCTCATCCGCGGCCAGATGTGCCCGGCGGCGAGACAACTTCCAAGCTGGAGCTGCTGCAGATCCTGGCCGCCACCGCCCGCACCAATCGGGTCATCTCGTCCAAGCCACCGCTGGTGGTCCACGCTGAGGCCTCGCGCCTGCTCTGTGTCCTCGCTGAGTGGTACACCCTTGTCCCGCGGCTTGCCGAGTATGGATGCTCGCGCCCAGTTGCCGATTTGGCGGTCCTGACTCCATCGCCGAGTCTGGAGCTCGAGGCCGTCAAGGCCCTGTGGCGGATGCTGTCGTACTCGGACGAGGCCATGGTTGCGACGTACACTCGCGCCCCGCTCCATGTTGTCCGCGGCCTGGTGGCTGTCATCGCCAAGACATACTCGCGCAACCGCGAGGTGGTGGTCAAGGATGGGCTGGCAGCCTCGCACGAGGCCGTTTTTCTCGCCTGCAAGTCCATGCTCGCCCTCCTTGACGCCGCCCGCTTCCCAGCCGTGTCGTCGACCGGCCGGCCGGTCCCGCACCCGCTCGATGCCATCGTCGACTCGGAAGCCATCAAGGTCCTACATGCTGTCCGGCTCATAGAGGCCTTTGAGGGCATGCCCGAGATTGTGCACCTCCTCGACGCGCTCGAAAACACGCCGCAAGGTCGTGCGTACCGGACCCGCGTCGAGGCCGAGCAGGCCGCCGCCGACGCTGCCGCCGCCGACGCTGCTGCTGCCGCCGCCGCCGAAGAGTCCATGTGCGCCAGGCTCCTCCGCGCTGCCCGCGCTGCCTGCGCTATCATGTAGCCACTTGGCATGATTTACTCCCACTCGCCAAGATCGTCAGAGGCGCACGAGCCGGCCGACGCCGCGTCGGGATCGACCGAGTCTGCTTCGGATGAGGCTGAGACCGAGCCGGCGTCGTCGCCAGCAAAACGCGGGTGGGCCGACTTGGGGTCATTGTCGACCACAGGCGAGGCCGCTGCAGGCGCATCGGCGGTTTGCGGCGGGTGCGGGATGTACTCGGGCACCGGCTCGCCGTCGTCGGTTGACGAGAAGAAGTCCTCCGACTCGTACGACTCGGCCTTGGCCGAGTCCGGATCAGCGTGGAGCGAGCGTCGGTTCGACGAGGCCGAGCCGGAGCGGCCGCTGGTAAAGGTGCGCCCGTCATCGGATGACGAGTCGTCGGCCACCCCGTCGTCCGAGTCCTCGTCGAGTGTGAGGTCAAACTTGCCTCGGTGTGTAGCCTGCTTCTGCTCCTCGTGGGTCGACGACGACCGGTCGATCCGCGAGAAGCGGTCAGCCAGGGTCTCAGTCGGGAGCGAGGCAAGGAGGTGGGTGATGAGAAAGTCGTCGGCCTTCTTGCGGGCCTGCTTGATGAACTTGTGCTTGAGCAGGCGCTCGGCAGACGGACGGTCTTCGGGCTTCTTCTTGAGGCACGAGGCGATAAAGTTGTTGAAAGAGGCCGAGAACTTACGCTTCGACTTGTTTGTCGGGTCCTTCTCCTTTTGCATCGACGAGAGCGTCGGCGGCTCATTCTGCAGGATCATGAGCATGACCTTCATGGTTGGCCAGCGCGCGTACGGCGGCGAGCCGTGCGCCAGCTCCATGGCCGTCACACCGAGCGACCAGATGTCGGCCTTGACGTCGTAGCCGGTCGAGCTCTGCTCCAGTACTTCAGGCGCCATCCAGCATGGAGTGCCGACAAACGTGCGCGCCATCGACTTTGCCGAGCCGAGCGTTCGGGTCACCCCAAAGTCGCCGAGCAGGACACGGCCATCGGCGTCAAGCAAGATGTTTGCCGCCTTGAGATCACGGTGGATCTGGCCATTACGGTGAAAGTACTCGATGGCCTGGAGGCACTTGTAGATGATGTACGAGATGATCTCCTCGTTGAAGATGCCCTGCGGGTGAGCGGTGCGAAGAATGTCCAGGCACGAGCCATACGAGGCGATGTTAGAGACGAGCCAGAGCTTGGAGCCGTTGAGGAAGGAGCAGTGGTACTTGACAATGTTCTCATGGTCGGCCAGCATCATCACCGCAATCTCCCGTCGAAACTCATCAATGTCCGTCTCCACCGAGTCGAGGTTGATGACCTTGACCGCCACACGCCGTCCGTTCTCCTTGCACACCGCCTCGTACACATCCGCAGACGCCCCACGTCCAATCTGTGCTCCGAGCTCTATCTCAATTTCACACTTAATCATGAGTACCGGAAGGGGGTGGAGAGGGAGAGGGGGAGGAAGGAGGGGGGGGAGGGGGGGGGAGGAAGGAGGGAGGGGAGGAGGGGCA
>NW_013657649.1:72874-98478 GCF_000142905.1 Thecamonas trahens ATCC 50062
AGGGGGGGGGGGGCGGTGACTGGAGTGTGCTGCTGCAGGTCGAGGAAGCAGTCGTGCTGGTCGTCAATGTGGGCATCGCCAGGCGCCTGTTTCCCCCCTCTCCCGTTTTGTGTCAGCCATGGAATAGGTCGATTTGATGTGGTGCACCATCATGCATCGGATGGTTCCTGGTGGGTTGGAGTCACTGATCTTGATGTTGGTAAAAGGCAGCTAGAGGAGGTGGGCAAAGAGGGGAGGGGGAAGTTGATGGAAGGGATGGTTGCTGTTTGGGGATCTGATCTTGGCTCTCAACTTGGTGGAAGGCGATGAATGGGGGAAGGGGAAGGGGGTGATCGCTTCACCTCGTCACATCTGTGCAACCAGAGGTATTTGCTAGCGATCTAAAGCTGGATGTAAGGGAGTGATCTCAAACAAGATGTCCAATCCAGGCACATTCCTTAATCCTTTACGGTACGGAATGGACAGTTTGTCCGTCGCGCAAGCCGCGCTCTGCGACGGTTCGCATACGTCGCAACGTCCATCAATCGTAGCACAACTACTTCTTAGAAACCATCGATCACCGCCTCACATAACCCATCTCACATCACAAACAATCAGTTTACAATCGTAACTCTCCAGCTCACCATCTGCTTCCAATGGTGCACTCTATACTTTGCACATTCGTCAACCCTATCCATATTGTCTGCATCACAGCGCCCGAAATCGTAGCCTCTCTCTCACCCATTTCATTGATCAAACCGATGCAGCAGGTGGCACACAGTTGTACCACAGCCATCGTCACCCTCCCGACTCGCCACTGCTCTCTCCACACCCGTCTCACCATTCTAAACCATGTCACGGTTTGTGGCGTGTCCAGTCTGTGCCACCGATGTCTCCATCCACGACATCAATGCTCATCTGGATGCCGGCTGTGCCGACCCGACGACGGCGGCGCTTGGGAGCTCGCCGGCAGCAGGCTCACAGACAAGCCCAGCGAGCCAGAGTAGCAGGCCGAGTGGGACGGGAGCAAGCGGCGAGGGTGTGGCTCGGTCGCTGGCGTATACCGCGCCGGGGAGCAAGCGACTGAGGAACTCGGCTGTCGTCCTTGACTCGGGCAGTAGCGACGACGACGAGGGTCTGGGAAGGGACGATTCTACGCTGGCGGCGCCTGCGGCCAAGCGGGCGCGCGGGCTGGGGCGGAAGGACCGTTCTGAGGGTGGACCGGCGGCTCCGCTGGCGGAGCGGGTGCGACCAGAGCGGCTAGAGGACATGCGTGGACAGGAGAAGGCGCTGGCGCCCGGGACGTTGCTGGCGACGCTTATCGAACAGGGCAAGATTCCCAACCTCATCCTCTGGGGACCTCCCGGCTGTGGCAAGACCACCCTCGCCCACGTCATCCGGACACGTGTGGAGGGAAAGATGGTGTTTCGCAAGCTCTCGGCTGTCTCTGCCAACCTCAAGGCTGTTCGAGAGGAGCTAGAGCGAGCGCGGAACACGCGCCGGCTGACAGGCAAGGGCACTGTGCTCTTCCTTGACGAGATCCACCGGTTCAACAAGATGCAGCAGGACGTGTTCCTTCCGGCGCTCGAGTCGGGACTTATCACACTCATCGGCGCCACAACCGAGAATCCGGCGTTTGAGATCAACGACGCCCTGCTCTCGCGGACCCGCATCATCACCTTTGAGAAGCTCTCGGCCGAGCATGTCATCGCCATTCTGCGCCGTGCTCTCGACGCTGCGCCGCACGGATCGGGCCTTGCCGTCACTGACGACGTGCTTGGCACCATTGCTGGACTAGCCGACGGTGATGCTCGCGCTGCGCTCAACGCGCTCGAGCTTGCTATGGACATTGAGGCCCGCGGACGGAGCCCGGGAGACGCTCTCAGCCTGCGAGCGGTCAAGGAAGCGTTCCAGACTCGAATGGTGGCGTTTGATCGGGCTGGTGACGAGCACTACAATGTCATCTCGGCGCTTCACAAGTCGCTCCGCGGCTCTGACGTCGACGCCTCGCTCTACTGGCTCGGCCGCCAGCTTGCCGGCGGTGAGAAGGTCGAGTACATTGCGCGGCGGCTCATCCGCTTTGCTGCCGAGGACGTTGGGATGGCTGATCCGCAGGCGCTTGCCATTGCTGTCTCAGCCTTCCAGGCCTCGCACCTGATCGGCATGCCAGAAGCCGACGTCGTCCTCGCCCAGGCTGTCGTCTACCTCGCCAAGGCGCCCAAGTCAGTTGCTGTCTACGAGGCAATCAAGCGGGTCAAGGAGACCGTCGCCCGCGCACCAAACGATCCCGTCCCGATCCACCTCCGCAACGCGCCGCGAAAGGTGCTCAAGGATCTTGGCCATGGCGCCGGATACGTCTATCCGCCGCATGCCACCCGTGCCGAGGCTGCCTCGCAGAGTTATCTCCCTGACAGCTTACGCGGAACCATGTTCTTCATGCCTGATCCGACGCCCGAGTAAAGCTGATGCAAGATCGGTGACCACCTGCAAGTGCAGCACCCGATAGCCGAAAGACGATGGCGGGCTTTTGCTGGGATTCGCGGGGATCCGAGGATAGCCGAGTGCCATCGGTGTGGCAGGCGGCGCACGCCAAATTGGCCATATTCCGTGCGTTGGGCGGCAATGGGCTCAACTGACCGGTTTGGAGGGGAGGCTGAGGGAGGAGCCCATACTCCACGCACGGTCACTAGCAGGGCAGCAAGATTGCGACATGGGATCAACTGTGTACTTTGAGCCTATTCCGTGGGGGATGTGGAGCGAGGACCCCGCAGGATTTGCGGCTGCGCTCGGGGCCTCCTTCCGCGAGACCGGCTTCGCCGTGGTGGCATCCCACCCTGTGGCCAGCGAGGTCATTGATGGGGCGTACGCGGCGTCCAAGGCGTTCTTTGCGCTCGACAAGGAGGCCAAGGGCCGATACCACGACCCGGACGGGGCTGGGCAGCGGGGATACACTCCGTTCGGCAAGGAGCACGCCAAGGACAAGTCGGCCCGCCTGCCTGATGCCAAGGAGTTCTTCCACGTCGGCCGCCGCCTGCCCGAGGAGGCCTGGACGGCAGTGATGAAGCCGACGCCGAGCGTGCGTGAGATCGAGACCTTTGACGACGACACATACGCACTTTACCATGCGCTGGACCAGTTTGGCCGCGAGCTCCTCCGCGCCATCGCCCTTCATCTCGAGGTGCCCGACGATCTGTTTGATGGCGCTGTTGCCGCAGGCAACTCGGTTCTCCGCCTGCTTCACTACCCGCCGCAGCCGAACGCGCCGCCGCCGGGCGCCATTCGTGCTGCCGCGCACGAAGACATCTCAGTCATCACCCTCCTGCTCGGCGCCGAGGAGGCTGGGCTCGAGGTCAAGCATCGCTCGGGCGAGTGGCTCTCGCTCAACCCGCCGCCTGGCTCGATTGTTATCAACTGCGGCGACTCGCTGCAGCGGCTGACAGGTGGTGCGCTGCCGTCGACCACCCATCGGGTCGTCAACCCGACTCCGGAGCGGGCACTCTTCCCGCGCTACTCATCGCCGTTCTTCCTCCACTTTGAGCCCGACTTTGTCATCGAGCCCATCCCTTCGGCCCTCCATCCGGAGCCGCCCATTACCGCCGATGACTTTCTGATGGAGCGACTGACTGCCATTGGCCTTGTCAAGGCCGCAGCCAAGAGTGTCAGCGCATGATGGCATGCGTGTCTCCCGGCTCTGCTCTGCTGCTCTGCATTGAACGTTGTTTACGACTTGGGTGCCTGCTTCCGCCGCACCGTCGAGACGATGGCGGCGAGGGCGAGGCCGAGGAGGACGACGAAAAAGACAAAGAGGATGGAGATCTGGGAAGCCACGGTCCCAAACCCATGCTCCTTGATCTGGTACGTGGCAAGCATGTCCTCGCCTGAGTTGATAGCGCACGAGCCGTCGGACAGCGCCTCTGATGGCGAGCAGCGGAAGGTCATGTCCTCGACCTCGGCGAGGAGGAGTGCGCCAAAGCCGTAGCGGAGCGGCGAGATGAACCGGAGCCAACGAAGCCATGCCGGAATGTTCTTTGGCACAATTAGGAAGCCCGAGACCATCATCGCCGGCATGAGCAGGAGCGGCGCAATGGCGTTGGCAACCGCAGCCTCCGAGGTAAACGCTGAGACTGTCACGCCCATCACCGATCCAACGACGGCCGTCACACCGTGGATGAGGACGAACAGCGCAGCGGTACCCCATTCAGCCTTGAGACCGGCAAGCGGGTAGAGTGGGAGCGCAAAGAGGAGCTGGTAGAGGAACTGGAACGGGATGTCGGCAAGTACCCGGCAGAACAGGTACGTTGCCGGCCCATAGATACCATCGGCTGTCTCGCGGAAGAGCGCAGAGCGCTCGGACATGAAAACAAAGACCGAGGCCTGAACAGAGATAAAGATCGCGTTCGTGACTGTGAGGAAGAGAAGGCCCGCCCGATCTAGCGCTCCGGCCTGGGATGCATCGAGATTGTAGAGGAGGCCGAGGAGAAGGCCAAAGAAGACTGACTGCGCGACGTTGGACTTGACGGCAGACTCGTTACGGAGCGAGATCTTGACCGCACGCTTGGTCAACTCCCATGCTTGACGGGCCCACGATGCGCGATCTGCTGGCGCAATGACGGCGAGTGGCGCAGCCGGTGCTGAACTAGCCTCGCGCGAGGATGTGATGGCCGGCGTTGTGGTCGACGATGACGACGACGATGACGACGACGATGACAAGGCAGCCCGTGAGTCGGCAAAGGCAGCAAAGGCGGCGGCATTCTTGGGCGAGGCGTCGGCCATGAGCTCGATGACAAAGTCGGCTGGATTCTTGAGGCGCGGGCAGGTGTGGCCCATGTCGGCAAAGTATGTAAGCATGTCGTGGGTAGGGCCCGAGTACACGATGAGGCCGGCCGCCATGAGGAGGACAGTGTCGAACAGATTGAAGACGTAGACCGAGGGCTGGTGGATGGTGGCAAAGACGATGATGCCGCGGGTCTCGACAACCCGGCGGAGGGCCTCAATCACAGTCCGGGCGGCGCGGGCATCGAGGCCGGTCGTCGGCTCGTCGACAAACAGGACCGAGGGGTTGATGAGGAGTGAAGCCGCAATGTTGAGCCGTTTGCGTTGGGCAAAGGTGAGGCCGTTGGCGGTCACGCCGGGCACGCCAATCTGGACTCCGCGCACTGCGGTTAGATCCATGAGCTCAAGCACGTCATCGATGCGAGCGCGGCGATCTTCATCGGAGAGCGAGGATGGCAGCTGAAGGCGGGCGCGGAACCAAAGAATGTCGTCGGACGTCATGGTGTCGATAAAGGTGGCGTCCTGGGTCACGTAAGCTGTCGACGCCATGAAGGCATCATGATCGTAGACCGCACCGTCGAGGCGGACAGTGCCTGACGATGAGACGCCCGCGGCGCGCGAGGAGAGCACGTTCAGCAGGGTTGTTTTGCCGGCGCCCGACGCGCCCATTAGCATGGTCAGCTCGCCGGCAGCTACCGTGCCCGAGACCGAGCGCAGGATGGTCTTGATGGACTTGGCTGAGTCCGAGACGGCGCCTGGTTCGGCGCCGGAGACCTTGACCCAGGCCTTGATGTCATTGAAGGAGAGCAGCGACATGGCGTTTGCGGAATGTGCGCGGTTGACGAGGCGGGCGAGGGAGTGTCCGGCCGGGCGATGGCAGCTGTTTTTGGGGATGCGGCGGAGGCGGAGGCGGAGGCGGAAGCAGCAGGCGGAGGCGGAGGCGGAAGCAGCAGGCGGAGGCGGAGGCGGAAGCAGCAGGCGGAGGCGATCGGCGGAGGCAGGAGACGAGGCGGTTGCTCGCAGGAGAGGGAGAACAGGGAGAGAGGCGAGTCTAGGACGGCACGTGGTAGAGCGCGTAGTCTGTGGTGGTTGTGTCTTGGCGTAGTCTGTGGTGGTTGTGTCTTGGCGCAGGCGAGTGAGGGGCGGAAGGAGGAGGCGGAAGGAGAGGCGGAAGGAGGCGGAGGCGGAAGGCGGATGGCCAGCGAGCGGGAACAAAAGGCAGAGGTATTGCGGCGGCGGCGGGCGGTGGTGGCGAGGCAGACAGACTTGAATCATCAGCGGTGCAAGGCGGTGATGGAGTTTGAGATGGTGGCGAGCGTGACCAGCTCGACTAGCGCAGCCTGCTCGAGCTCGACCAGCTCGTCGACAAGCTCGGGCACCACAAGTACGACGACCGGGACCGGGACCGGGACCGGGACTGGGACTGGGACCGGCACCGGAACCGGATCGGGGATCGGGACTAGCACAGCAAGCTCCCTTGACTCCTCGGGCATGCTTGCATCAAGCACGTCGTCGCAGACGGCGGCTTGGCGCGACGTGATTGTATCTGAGCTGACGGTGGAGACCAAGACCGGCGAGGTGGTGGTGGACGGGGCGTCGATGTGGCTGCGGAGCGGGCGGCTGACGCTGCTGGTCGGTCCGGCTGGCTCGGGCAAGACGGTGCTGCTGGAGACGCTGGCGGGGCGGATGGGGCGTGGGCTGGGCATTGGCTCGGGCACAGTGTCGCTGGGCGACGAGACGGTGGCATCCGCGCAGTCGGGCATCCGCAAGGCGGTGCGCGACCGGATCGGGCTGGTGACGCAAGAGGACATTGTGCTGGAGAGTACGACGACCCGTGAGTCGCTGCAGTTTCTGGCGGCGGTGTACCACGGAAGCAGCAGCTCCGCGGAGCGGGAGAAGATCATCGACTCGGTCCTCGCCTCGCTAGGCATGACCAAGGTGGCGGACACGGTAGTCGGGACGCCGGGGCTCAAGCGCGGGCTCTCAGGTGGCGAGCGAAAGCGGGCTAACATTGCGCGGGCGCTGGTGAGCCAACCAGATGTGCTGCTGGTGGACAACCCGACGGCCGGCCTGGACTCTGCCACTGCAGTGGTGGTGATCGAGGTGCTGGCGGCGCTAGCGCGATCGGCACAAATCCCTGTTGTGGTCGCACTTTCTCAGGGTGCGGTCGAGGTCTTTGATGCTTTTGATGATGTGGTTTGCCTCGCCAGCGGCGGGCGGGTTGCCTTTGCCGGCTCCGGCGCGGACCTGCTCCCGCACTGGGGCGCTGCAGCCGGCATGGAGTGCCCAGATGGGGTGAGCCCGATCGAGTTTGTGGTCGAGGTGCTGGCAGGCCCGGAAGCTGGTGAGAACGCTAGCGGATCCGGCAGCAGCTCCGGCAGTCGATCCGGTAGCGTGTCGTCCAGCTCAAGCTCCGGAGGCGGAGTCCGATACGCGTTGGCGGAGGAAGGTAAGGGCGGCAAGAGCATGTTGGAGCGCGCGCTGGCGGTCTCGCCGCAGGTAGCGCTGCCTACTATGAGTAAGAGCCTGAGCTCGCCGCGTAGGCATGGCGATGACGACAGCGATGGGAGCGGAAAGAACTGTGGCGGATGCAGCGACTCGCTGCGGCGGACCGGGCGCGGGTTCTGGCAGCTTATCAAGCGCAACACGGCGGTGATGAGGCGAAGCACCGAGGCGACAGGCGCGCGACTGGTGCAGGCGCTGGTATTCTCACTGCTCATGGGCGTGCTCTACTACCAGATTCCGCGCGGTCAGGACGCCGGCTACGACCGCGGCGGGCTCCTTCTGCTGGCGTCTGTCATGCCGATGTTCTCGGCGATGGAGGCGGCGGTGGCGGTGTTCATGGCCGAGTTTGCCACTTACCGGCGTGAAGTCAAGGAGGGCGTGTACGGGCCGGGCACGTACCTACTGGCCATGATTGTAGCGGATCTCCCGTGTCTTGCGGTGGTCATGATCCTTGCCATTGTGCCGGTCTACACGCTCGCAGGCCTCACGGCGACCTTCAAGGCCATTGCGGTCTTTACGGTCGCGAACACGCTCCTTGCTTTGCTAGGCAGCTGGATGGGCGTCCTGCTTGCGGCGCTGTCGGGCGATGCCAACACGGCCAACATCCTTGCGTCTGCGGTTGTGCTGCCGGGCATGATGTTCACCGGCGTGATGCTCAAGTTTGACAACATGTGGACCGGCTTTGCGCTTCTGCGGCACCTCTCGTTCCTCCGCTACGGCTTTGCGTCAATGATGATTGCCGAGCTGGAGGACATGACGCTATCATGCACAGACGACGAGGCCATCAACGGAACTTGCCCCATCGTCAGCGGGCAGGCCGTCCTCGACCAGCTGCAGGTTGAGCGCGACGGCGGACTCGCCTACTCGATGGGCATGCTCACCCTCTGCGTGGCTGTCATCGGTCTCATGACTTGGGCCGCGCTCTGGCGCGCGGCGCGGCGATGACCGAGAATGCGAGTGTGCGACGCTGCAATGGGCCCAGCGAATGAGAAAGTAAAAGAAACTGATGTCCGTCTCTCTGTCATCGGGCGGCGGCGGAGCGAGCCCCAAGAGCGTTGTCGCCAAGGCGGCGGGGGCAGCAGCGTTTCACATCGGCCAATTCCAATGGGTTCGATCCGGGCTCCGGGTCGCCGTCTTGTCATCGACAACACCTGTCTCATGCTCAGCATGGACGACCTCGAGCTCGACTGGGGCGTGGCGAATGTGAAGCTGCCGGGCGCAGCAGCGGTGGGCGCTGATGCTGCCGCTGGTGGCGAGGCCGTTGGCGGGGCGCGGGGCGGAAGCGGCATGGCGGGAGACGGACGAGGCGGGAGGCGGCGCGGTCGCCGCGACAAGGTGGCACGCGCATGCGACTTTTGCCGGCGGCGGCGGCGCAAGTGTGATGGCAATCAGCCTTGTGCGGCGTGTCGACGACGGGGGAGCGCGTGCACGTTTGCCATGCCTCGGGGGCGGGGGCAGCAAGGCGCGTCAAGCATGGCATCGAGCGGAGGTGCGACTCCGGCGACGTTGATGGGCGTGAGCAAGCCAGCGGTGAGGGGGGTGCAGTTGAGCGAGGTGAGGGAGCGAGGCGAGGACGATTGGCTGCTGTCACCGCTGGCGATGGTCCCGCTCTCGGCAGACGTGTCGCTCGACAATCAGCATCTTGAAGCCGCCCAGGCTCTGCGGCACCAGCTGGCGACACCAAGCCCAAGGGCGAGCGACCACGAGGCAGCAAGATCGCTGGACTCACTCTCGCTGCCGCTGCCACTGGCGCTGGATGGTCCAGTGCCGGTGGTGAAGCAGCCGGGCGATGAGCAGAGTCTTAAGCGGCGGCGGGCGGCGGCGGAGGGCGACGACGAGAACGAGGACGAGGCTGGGGCATGGGAGCTCGCCCGCGCACTGAAGAGGCGGGCACACTTGGGCTCGATGTCTGCAGTACGGCACTTGCTTTCGACGTTCGGACGGCTGGTGGCGCCGACGCTGGGCCTGGCGACTCCATACGGATGGGGCGGCCTCTTTCCGCGGGCAGCAGTGATGCAGCTCGACGCCATCTCAGCGGTGACGCTCCGCGGGATGGGCGAGACTGCTGCAGCGCACTCGGCCATTTCGTCGGCCAAGGCTCGACTGGCGCGAGTTTATGACGTGCCGTCGCTCGAGGTGGCGTACGGCCACTTTTTGGTCACCACCTACTTTGTGGGCGTTAATCACGCCGAGGCGGCGCTGCACGCCGGATGCTGTATTGCGATTCTGCGCGCAATGGCTCGGACAGCAGGGGCCACCCTGCCAGCGCTACACTCGAAGCTCTCATTTGATACCGTTTCTACGCTTGTACGGGCGCTGATGGAGCTCTCCGAGGTGTACGCGACTCGGATGGTGGCAGCGAACTCAATTAAGGCGCTGGCGCTGCGCCACGCGTCGAGCCCACCACTCTTTCTCTCATTTCCGGCCGAGGGCTCGTCGCGGGCAAAAGAATCGTGCGAGTCGGGAAGCCTGGCTGTGCCAGTCATGGTACCGGAGCGGTGCGCCGCGCTGCTGTCTGCGTTCCGGTCCGGCGATCGCGGCGCGGTGCGTGCGCTGCTCCCGCCATCACTCACGGTTGCCGACCATTCGCCGATATCATACGAGCTTTTCATGGTCCTGTACCGGGCGCTTGGGCCAACGATGGAAGCAGTGCTCTCGGTGCCACCGCATCCCAGCACTGACCCGGTGCCACGCGAGCTGCTGTCGCTCGCCGCCGCGCTGTACAATGCGGACCTGCCCGAGCCAAGCGGCGAGGTCTCGTACTGGAATACACTTGTCGGCCTCGATCTCATTGACGGGTGCTCCGGCCGAAGCTATCCAGATCGCGACGCTTCTTTGCTGGACGCACTGGGTACGCTTCCGCTGTTTACCCAATTCATGGACTTGCTTGATGAGGACCTCGCTGCCGGCGTCCCTAGCCACGAGCTCTGCTGCGGCGAGCAAACGAGCTTGTTTCAAGCTTTTGTCATTGTCTCACACGCCTATTTTATGGCGCTGTCAGACATGTGTGAGACTGCCAAGGTAGCAGCGTCGATGGAGCGCATGCTGACACTGCTCGAGAGCGTGAGAGACCAGCTTGCGGCCGGGTGGACGTTCTCGATCATGACCCTAGTCATGGCCGCCTGTGTCGCAGTCCTCGTCAAGTCGAGCCATGACTTTATCTCCCGCATCCTTGCGCTCGGCGAGGCCATTCCCAGCGAGAACGCTCCGGTGTGGACCATGGTCGGGCGGATACTACGGACATCGACGAGCTCACTCCCCAGGCCTGCTGCGCCTTTTGGGGTGGGGGTGTAAACCTTGCAAAAGTGAACGATGTTTCGCCATTCCAAGCTGAAAGAGTATCCTCAGGGGCATAGATGGTAGGCGTGGGATATGCACAGTGGTTCTGGTTCTTCAAGGGTGTTGCGCGGTTGAGCGTCTTCTCCCAGCTTCCAGCTGACTCGGAGAGATAACTTACCCGATTGAATCGAGATGGACGGCCCATCCATCCGGGATAGTCGACCCTGGCGCAAACATAAAAAATGTATGCAAACATCTCCAAAACGACCAAAAATATTATTTTTATATAATCCATGTCGCAATTCTATTACTATTTCAATATTTAGAACTTCATTATTCTAAATATAATATTATAGAAATATATATATAATATTATAGAACTTGATGGATTGTCTGTGCAGACCGCCGAGGCTCACACGACGCTGTCCGTCGTCGCGATACCGCGTACCTCACACCGTCTCCACGGCATAGATTGCTAGCGCTCAATGCGTTCTATGTATTGATTTGAGTCTATGGCTCGTGACTAGCCTAGAACGCGAGAAAAGCATGAAAAGCCGTTTTTGCTGGGGTCGCACCTAAATGTGCTCGAGGCCGATCGTTGCCAGACCATCACTCTCCGAGAGTCTCCGGCCGCTGAATCGATGACCGACGGCTTTGCTTCACTTTGCTATGCATTGTATTGTTATTGTAGCTACTCCAGATTACGCATGAGCACCCGGTGGCGGCTTGTAAAAGTCGCTCGTGTCGAGATCCACAACCCGTGCCGCTACTGCCGACGATTTGGAGAGCCGCCGTGGCCCAATTGTCCGCGAGTTGCGCCGCGAGCTGAAGCGCGAGTTGCGCCGCGATCCACTGTCCGATTCTGACGAGTCAAAGCGGTACACGCCCGACGGACGCCGCATCTTCGATGGTCCGGACCGACTCACCACCTTGCCGTTCAGCTGCCGAGTTGACTCTAGCGTCGTCGACGACGACCTGGTCTTGCTGTCACGGCTGTTCGAGTCCGAGCTCAGTGATGACGACGATGACGACCCGATGCCAAGCGGCATCATCTCGGCCACAACTACGTCCTTGTCATCGGCCTCAGCCTCGGCTTTCGATTCGGGTTGAGGGAGGCAAGTGGCAAAGAGCTTACGCGAGCCGGCAAATACAACTGCGAGGACAACGACCACAAAGACTCCGGCAATGGCAGCGACAACCAGGCCTTCAGCCGTATCCTTCGTCTGCGCTGAGTTTTCCTCGTCGAGGAACACGGCGCCCGACGTGACATATCCGTACACTACAAAGAGTGCAATGGCATCGATTAAGTCGAGCAGCTTGGCCACATACGGTGAGAGCGCGATCTGAACGGCAAACATGCATAGAACGAGCCCGCCGGCGACCGAGAGCTGGAACGACGGCGAGGTGATAAAGACCACCACTGCAGCCATGAGCGCCTTGCGCGAAAACGCCGCCCACACCTCGTACCACCACATGTCCTCGGAGAAGCCGTTGACCAGGTACGAAAAGTAGAACCAGAACCGCTCCGGGTTCGATCGCGTCCGCCGCATGCCCAGCAACATGACCACCGGCACGCCCACCACGTACACGCCCATCGAGACAAGCGCGAGCGTCACAAAAAGCGCGTGCAAGCCCTCGTAGCACCTGATGTCCGGATCTGCCACCAGCCGCAGCTCGCCTGTTCCGGGATCTGAGCATTGGAAGACCTTGAATGTCACCGTCGCAATGTTGGTGTACTGCAGGAAGAGTACAACCACAGAGTAGCGGATGAGGCCGCGGATCTGCCCGCGCGCAAGGAGCACCACCGCAGCAATCGCAATGTACAGCCACGGTGCGAGCATAATGAGCACAAACCGAGTGTAGAACGATGAACCCACCAAGCAATGGGTCGAGAACGACGAGAGCGAGCCCTGCGACGACACAAACGAAATGCCATTCACAATCGCAAGCAGCGTCGTCGACGATTGCAGCGCCTTCAGCTCGCCCATCAGCACCACAAGTTGCGCAAAGTTGAAGCCTGACCGGATGACAGCTGCTGGCGACGCTGCCGTATGCCGCGACGCCCCGCGCGACTTGCTCGACCGCGACGTGAACCACACAGAGGTGAACCCAAACATGGCGATGACTGCAAAGCCGCCCACATACGCCACCCACATCGGCCCGCACTCGTTGCATCGCCCGTACGAGTCAGGCACAAGCCCAGACTCGCAACGGAAGCACGTGAATGACCCACTGTCACGGGTCCCTGAGCACGACGAGTACTCGGCCCCACCCGGACAAGCGTCTGCGTTAAAGCACTTGATGAATGCTGCCGGCGCGGCGTCGATGTTGCTCGCGTTTCCGCTCGGCCACCAGTAGCCGCGTTGCGCAAGCACAGCCGCGCCGCCAGGACAAAGCCCACCCTTGGGACAGGCTCGACAGTTCGCCCATCCGTCACCAGCGTACATCCCATCTGGACAGGCCTCGCACTGTTGCGCACTGTGGTCGACCAGATTGAGTACCATTCCGCGCGGGCACTTGGTGCATCGCGGCACCGTCTTGCCTGCCGCAGTGTTTCTCAAGTCCAGAAACTCACCAGGCCCACAAACCACACCGCACGTCAGGCGT
The DNA here is from genome assembly GCF_000142905.1 of Thecamonas trahens ATCC 50062. Lineage (NCBI taxonomy): Eukaryota > Apusomonadida > Apusomonadidae > Thecamonas > Thecamonas trahens. The sequence goes on from NW_013657649.1 coordinate 86,018, forward strand.
CCTTCAGACAAAAACGTCGACTCACCTTGTTCGCACGGCTCGACCGAGACCTGGAGCGCAGCGCCTGTCGCCGCGTCTAGCGGCGCAACCTGCAGGCATGTTGAAAGCGAGGTCATCGCCAAGCCGAACGACTTTCCAGCCTGTACGTGCGACAAATCCGACGCAAAGACCTGCAGAGTCGCAAACGAGCAACTGCCATCAGCTTGTCGTGTGCAGACCTCACCAAAGACCGATGGTGCGTTAGTAGTCACAAACCCGGCCCTCACATTGGAGAACGCCGCAGGCTGCCCAAGCACATCCGTCACCGCCATGCTGATCTCCTGCGTCCCGCCACTGGCCGTCCGCGTCACAAACGGCTTATCGCCCGACTTGATCGTCACAGCTATTGCTCCCGAGCCTGCCGTCTGCAACTCGTCCGACACCACGGTTCCGTCCGCCGCCAGTGTCCGCACCCGCAGCGCTGTCGCGGCAGCGTCTGACGCCACTGTCGGTCCTGAGGGCGCGCTTGATCCACTAAAGTCGGCAAGCGAAGTCGGCAACGTCGACGTTGTAAACGGCGTCGCCGCCCCCACCGCAGCTCCGGTCGTGTTCGAGACCGGTTGCATAAGAAGCACGTCGCCAACTTTGGCCGCCCGGTTGCACAGCTCTTGCCCGCACGACGAATCAAGCATGCACACAAACAGTCCACCACCCGATACCAGGGCGGCGTTGTTGACCACTCGCGGCAAAGCGCCGTCGGCACTGCAAAAATGCACCCGCGAAGAGACCACTAGGACGCCACCACCCGACACACTTGCCGTGTTGTCTCCGATGAGCGAGCCTGGTGCGAGCTCGACTCTGCCACCCAGCGCCGCCACTCCACCACCGTTCTGCGCCATGTTGCCGGATACACTCGCGCTCGACGCAATTGCAAGGACCGGCGGATTGACCAGTGCGTTGGACGAGAGCAGCACACCACCACCACGCCCACTGCTTGCCGAGCACCCACTCACGCTTGTTGCGCCCGCAAGCACCACAGAGACCTCACTCGTGTAGACTCCACCGCCATCACTGTTCGTTGTGCAACCCGAGATGGCGCATCCAGTCAGCGTCAGTCCGCCCGAATTGAGGGTTGCAGACAGGTGCGAGACCGCCAGACCACCCCCCTCGCTCGCCGCGCTGCACCCAGCCACAGTCACGTCGGTCAGTACCAGCGGGACCGCCAGCGACTCCATCGCCATTCCACCGCCGCCCTTTCCTGCGCTGCACGCCTCAACAGTCAGCCGTGGACCTATCATAAGCGCACTCGTGCTCGTCGCCGCCACATCGGCAACCTTCATCCCACCACCATCGACCGCCGCCGAGCACCCGGAAAACCGCACGTCCGTCACAAACACCGATTTGAGGTCGAGCGCCGCTGGCGCCGTCACATACAGCCCACCGCCCGAGCCCGCGCTCGCGCTGCAGCCTGAAAGCGTCACGTTTGACAAGTACATGCTGTACTCGGCGATGGAGATCGAGCCCGTCGCGGCCGTGAAAAAGAAGCCAATACCGCCGCCGTTGCCCGCACCCGCACTTGCGCCCGACACAACCGAGTGCATGAGCGAGAACTGCGCCACATTCGTCAGCGAGAGCGCGCCTCCGCCTGCACCACACACGCTCGCGTCAGGACACGAGAGCCTGTCGAGCACAAGCCGCGCAAGCGCAACAATCGGACCATCTGTCGTCTCCGCCACAGCAACCGGCCCGCCGCCGCTCATGCTCAGGTCGCGGATCGACACCGACCGTTTCTTCTCGCTCGCATCAAAGTCAGACCCAGAAATCGAGAACGATGCGCCGTTCACAGGCCCAGTGCATGCAATGTTGCTCACACCCATGCCCGCGCCCACCAGCCGGACCGGCGAGCTGACGACAAAGTTACACGGTCCGGAAAACGTTCCGGCCGGAAGCTCAATCGTGGCGTCGAGCGTCGCGCTCACTGAGACCAGCGCGGCGGAAATACACGCCGTCGAACTCGCAGCTGCACCGAGTCCGCCGCACGTTGCCGCATCAAGCACCAGATGCGTCGGTGTGCCGGCGTGGCACACCAGGTTTCGCGACCCGCGCCCGCCACTGTCGCGGCCCGAGGCCACAAGCACCACGCTCGAAAGGCCTGCTGCCGCGTCGTAGTCCTGGTACGCCACGCTCACAGTGCCCACACCATTGGATGGATGGCTGCCAATGGTTCCTACTCCCTTGATCGTGCCCGAAATCGCAATGGCTGCCAGTGGAGCGCCCGGCGTCAGATCGTACATCAACCGCCGAAACGCAATCAGATCCGCCGTGTCGTCGATCCATGAGATCACCACAAACGGGTGCTTGCGCGAGGCGGCCACATCGGCCCACCGCTGATCGGAGGTAGAGTCGTCGCTGTTGACAAGCGTCTCGGCCGCGCCCGCAAGCACGATGCTGCCGGCCGCAATGTCAACAACGCCCGCCCGGAACACGATGCCCATGCCTGATCCGTCGAGCACAGCGTCGGTCCAGGCAATGACAAATCCACCTAGCTCAACTAGCGAGTCGCATCGCGGGTTCTGCTGATTGCCGGCCGTGTTGGTCACCGGTGTCATCGCCTCGCCCACAGCCTCGTACACCGTCGCCGTCGCCGTCGGCCGGTACGCCCGAAAGCTCACACCGTTACCCGCCCCGTCGTTGGTGGTAAACGTCACAACAAAGCCGCCACCAACAAGCGAGGCTACATCAAACGAGCGCGTGTGGTGGAGGATGTTGCCGCTCGTGGTCACCGCCACCCGTGCCGAGCACGATGACAGCGTCGGCGGCACGGCCCACGCCACCTCGCACGTCCGAAAGTACAGCGTCGACGAGTCTTGATACACCACAACAAGCCGCGTGTCGACGTCTGACACGTCCAGCTCCTTGACAATCGCCGGCTTGAAGCCGCCCGAGTCCGGCTCATAGATGTTGGGCGTCCGGTACAGCGTGTTGCTCGCATAGTGAATGAACCGGCACCCGATGTTGAGTGGAAAGCAGCCCACAAGCCACACATCGCCGCCGCCAGGCGTTTGGATCGAAGTCGACCGGCCCCAATCGATCCGATTGCCGTCGACGCCGCCAGCGCCCGGGTCGCGGAACGACGCCGCCCCGGCCGGCACCCCGTCCTTGTCGTACTTGTTGGCGTCCTCGCGCCAGCCCGACCACCCGCCAGTCGCTGACGACTCGAACACAAAGCCGCCGCCAGTCACCGCATACGCCCCAGAGTCATGTCCAACAACGTCGCGGTTGTGCGAGTTAAACTCGTTGCAGGCCCCCGACATGGCCACGTCTGCGGGACTCACCAGCCCCGCCGAGCAACGTCCGCTCAGCAGCCCCACCACCAGCAACGTGCTGGCCATGACCGCAACTCCCAGCTTCCACATCCCCTCCCGTGAACCACTCGACCAAGAACGCATGACTGGCTTGTCCTTGACTGCGGTGGCGAGACAGGTGAGCCACCTTGCACCGTAGGCCACCGCCACTCCGGGTTGCATGAGTTCGTTGGAGGGGGAGGAACAAGTGAAGTACGAGTGAACCCCCCCCCCCCGGGAACCCACGTTTGCAACAACACGGTCCCCCCTCCTTCCCCTCCCCTCAGGCAGCCGGCACCTGTCTGCACACGTCTCCCGTACTCGACTCCAACTCGGACAGCCATCATATATGCGTATGGTTATGGTTCGCCTTGCTGCGGCTGCTGCGCTACTGGTGGTGGGCTGGCTGGCTGTGGTCGCGGCTGCTGCCGGCACAACGACGGCCACCCGCCCCGCCCTCGCTGAGCGCTACGGGCCGTGTGTCCAGCCGGCAGCGTGGCCGTCCAACTCTGAATGGGACTTGGTCGAGGTGACAGGGACCTACAGTGGCGGCGGCACATTCTACGGCGCGTGCAAGGTTCACGCACAATCTGGCGGTTCGGGCGGCCCGACGTGTGTCGAGTCCGGCTTTGGAACAGTCGAGGTGTACGTGACCAATCTTGACGGCACGTTCAACACGCGAGCCCGTCCGGACCTGGCCTGCGGCGACAGTCAGAACGAGATGTTCCCAGGTCTTGTCTCGCTTCGAAGCTCGGCGGACGTCATTGCCATCTTTACTGATTGGAGCAATCCCGGCCGATCAAACTCGGCCGCCCGTATCACGCCTACTGGCGCGGTCACTGCCGGCGCGACCAACTTCTTCACCACCTCGGCCGACCGCTGGCGCGGCGACGAGCTGTACGACGGCACCATCCTCGCCGCTTCACGCTACGCGTATGAGCCGCGCGTCGGAGCCGTCCGGTTGTCGAGCAACGTTGCCACGGTGCTCAACGAGGTCCGGTTCTGCGACCCGTGCGAGAGCACCGTCAACTCGGTTGACGTAGCCGCCCTTCCCAGCGGCGGCTTTGTCGCCGTCTGGGCTCTCGTCTCGCACTCGGCCGACGGCGATGCTGGAGCTGCCTTTATCCGCAAGTACGCCAACGACATGACGCCGCTCACACCCGAGATGCTGCTCCCCGAGTCGCCTGTCGGCGATCAGGGCGACGTGCGGGTTGCCGTCACTGCCGCTGGCACCATCGTTGCCACTTTTGCGTCCAGTGGTGTCGACGGCTCCGGCTTCTCGGTGCAAGCTCGTGTCTTTGACTCGGACCTCAACCCGATCGGCCCAGAGGTGACTCTCAACTCGGTGATTCCTGGCTCCCAGAACCAGCCGTCGATCACCGCGCTCCCTGGTGAGATTGTGTTTGTCGGCTGGCAGTCAGACTCGGAGCTCGCGGCACGCAAGTTTGTAATTGACGCCTCGGATCCGCTCACCCAAACTCCGCTCATTCCGCTCTCGTCGGACGTACCGCTCACCTCGGGCGGTACCTTTTCTGTGTCGGTCAATCCGTCCATGGACGCCCGTCCGGCGTCGAATTCGCCCGTCACATACAACTCGGTCATCACTGCCGTAGTCGATGCGCCGACCACGCGAAGCATTCACAACTATCGCTGCGAAGTCAACACGCCCGACGTCACCGTCGATTCTGCCGCCTGCGCTGGCTGGGGCCAGACGCCGTTCACCATGGCATGCCTTGCGCATGCGCTCACGGTTGTCGGTCAAGTCGACGCCAACATTCTTGTTGACGCTTCGGCGACCTGGACTGGCTGTCTTCCGGGCGACGGCTTGCTGGTCACAAAGTCGGTCGCCATCCGGCCGCTGGTTGCGGGCACTACGCTTGTTGTTGACTGCGCCGGCTCCGGCCGCGCCTTTACCGTCAATGGCGACTCGATGGCTGATGCGAATCACCGCGCACGCTCGGTTGCCTTTGCTGACATGGTGATCCTCAACGCGGTGGCGCCGGCTTTGGGCGGCGTAGGCGCCGGCTCAGGCGGCGGCATTGTGGTGGCCAATACCCTGGCTGTCGGCCCGGCCGTCTTTCTCGACAACGTTGAGTTTATTGGCTGCTCGGCGCCCGCCAAGGACGGCGGCAGCCTCGCGTTCATAGATACTGCCGGCGTCCACACCCGCAACTTGACGATTTCGAACTCGAGCGCTGGCGGTAACGGCGGGTGCCTCTCCATGACCTCGTCGGCCTCATCGCAAGTCTCGATCTTTAGCTTGCTGCTGGAGGACGCACACCTTTCGAGCTGCACCGCCGTGAATAATGGTGGGGCCATTTATGTCAACCTGGTGTCCGACATTCTCCCGCCGCTTGTCTTCCGCCGTTCCACGCTCACAGGATGCAGCGCAGGCGGCTCTGGCGGCGGTCTTTGGCTGACCTCGCTCCGGGCCAAGGGTCTTAAGCTTGGTCCGGCCCTCAAGCTCACTGCCAACACCGCGAGCGGCTCCGGCGGCGGCATCTACGCCATCGACGTGCTAACTGAGCTCGACCTGTCGGACGTGAGGATCAGCGACAACACGGCATCGATCGACGGTGGCGGTATTTACTTTACTCGCACCAAGACCGTCAAGGCGCTCCTGAAGGTCTCGCGTGGCAGTCTCCTCGCCGGCAACTCAGCGGCAGGCAGTGGCGGCGGCCTCTACATTTATGAGAACAACATGCGGCTGGAAGGCCCTGTCAGCATTGCGGGCAACACTGCGAGTACCAATGGCGGTGGCCTTTACTCGTTCTCCAACGCTGTTGTTACTCCGCCGACCCTAGAAACCAGCGGCACCGTGATCATCTCGGACAACGCGGCACAAGGCGGCGCTGGCTGGTACCTCTCGGGGAGCAACATTCGCCTCCGCAGTGGGCTGGTGTTCTCCGGTAACTCGGCAAGCGTCAGTGGCGGAGGCTTGTTTGCCACAGGTCGCTCGCTTGTCGTTGTCGAGAACAGCAACACCACGTCGGTGATCATGACCAGCAACACGGCCAGCAACGGTGGATCGAGCATGTTCTTCTGCCTCTTTTCATCGACGTGCGGCCAGAGCGTGTGCGAGATCGGCAAGTCGGTCGATTCGTCGCTGCAGGCTGCCAACACAAGCTCGCCCTCGGTCTATACCCCGTACTCGGCTTGGGCATCCCGCCCAGACCCTGTAGCGCCACTTGTCATGGCTGGCACCTTTGCTACCGACGCGGCGTCGATTGCTATTGTGGCACCGAACCTGCCCGACTCTATCTCGACCGGCAGCGTGCTTGTTGGCAGTGCTTTGGCCGACGGCGCGGTCGCGGCGTACGATGACTTTGGCGCCCCGCTACTGCGCTTCCCGAGCTCGTTTCGCTCACCTTTCCTGCCGAGGGCGACTCGTTGTTGCTACCGGCTGTGACGACCCGGTCAGTGTGCTCGATCGACCCGGCTACCGGCTCGTGCGCGTTGGGGCCAATCCGGGCGTCGGCGCCGGCGATCGCGGCACTCGGCCAGCGCTACCGAATCTCGGCCCAGCTTGTGGCGGCACCGTGCATGACTGCGACCTCGACCGTTTCGTTTGCCATCACTGGTTGCACATCAGCGGCCGAGGAGGCTGTCGAGGAGGACAACACCGTGGTCTGCGTGGCGCAGTGCGGAGTAGGCCAGAAGATTGTCTCGGTCATGTCAGGCGGCGAGGTGGAGTCCTCGCGCTGCGAGCCATGCGAGGCCGGAACCGTCCAGCCGCTGGAGGGCCACACTCAGCGTGACTGCGATGCCTGCCTGATCGGCACCTACGCCTTTGCCGGCGAAGCAAGCTGCTTGCCGTGTCCGGCGGGTGCCGATTGCGGCTCATCGGGCAAGTTTCTGCACGCCAAGAAGGGCTACTGGTTTCCCAGCCGTGGCAGCAACAGCACTGGAGGAGGTAGCGGGAGCAGCAGCGAGACGAATGCGACGTCGCTTGCGGCGGGTGTTGGCGTAGCGGGCGCTAGTGGTACTGACGCTGCGACGTCGACCGCTCTCCATGTTCCGCTCTTTTATAGGTGTGATCCGCCCGAGGCCTGCAATGGCGGCCCAACGTATGATTCGTGCCGGGTTCCAACGTACAAGCAGGGATCGTTCCTCTGCGCCAAGTGCGGCGACGACTATGCGCGCATCGGCCGGACGTGTGAACCGTGCTGGCCCAAGTGGGCGCTATGGACAACTTTGGTCATAATTATCGGCGGCGGCATTGTCGGTGTGGTGTTTATTGTCAAGGTCGGCTCCGCGGCGGCGCGCTCGCATTTGAGCGATGACCGCCTGTCCGCGGCCAAGTCTGGAAGTCGGCGGACCGCCAAGGTCTCACCGCTGGCGTCTTCGTCATCGACTTGTTCGTACGACGAACAAGAAGAGTCTACTGACCTTGATGCGGTCAGTCTTGAGCGCAATGGTCCCGCAGACGAAGCGCTGACGGTGGCGGCTGGCAGCCGCACGGTGGCACTCAAGATCATGATCACGTACTTGCAGACACTGTCGCTCGCAAGCGTGTTCCGGGCGCAGACGTCAGACGTCATCCGAAACATTGGTGCGCTCATCGGCGGGTTTACCCAGCCATCGCTCTCGTTCCACACCTTTGTGTGCCTCTTTGGCCGTCTCTCGGTCTACTCGGACTTTGTGTTGACCATGGCGATGCCGGTAGTCATCGCGGTTGCGGTGGGCATGGCCTCGCTGGTAGTGACGCGCTTGACGCGCGATGCCACCAAGCGAGCCCATCGGTCGATGTACTGCGGACAAGCCGGCATTATTCTCACCTTTTTGGTCTATCCGGTCCTGGTCCGCACCACGCTCTCGATGTATCACTGCAAGTCGTTTGTAGGCATCGAGCATTCGCGGCTGGTCTCGGACTTGGAAGTCGAGTGCTTTGTGGGGAGGCACGCGCAGTACGCCGGTATCGCCGCTATCTTTGTCGTCCTGTACGTCATCGGCATCCCTGTGGGCGCGCTGCTGCTCATGATCCGCGATCGCCGCAAGCTCGGCGTCGACATGTTCGAAGCCAAGTGGGCGTTTGTTGTCGCTGGCTATGCGCGCAACCTGTGGTGGTATGAGTTTGTGATCCTCTTCCGCAAGGTCGTCGTTGTCGTCCTCGTCGTCTTTGCCTCGTCGGCGTCGGTGCAGGTCACCCTTGGTGCCACGCTCTTGGCCATGGCTCTTGCCATCCATCTCGAGCTCGCGCCTTACCTCCGTGCTGAGTTTGACAAGGCCGAGTGTCTGGCCCTCGCTGCCCTCTCCGCCACCCTGGTTGGCGCAATCACCCTGGTTGAGGGTGCCCAGGGCACCGATCAGGTCCAGATCAACCTTGTTGTCACGGTTGTCGTCGGCCTCAATCTCGCCCTCATCGGATATCTCGCATTGCTGGCGATTCGCAAGTCAGCGTCTGGTGCCAGGAACTAAATCCCTGCTCTCCACCTCCTCTTTCCCCTTGTTTCCCCGTCATCATTCGATGCCGCGCTAGGCATGGCTGACTTGATCCACCCCCGTGACCAGACTACAGCACCACGACCACAACCCCACTCTCTCCCCCCCTCCACACACACACACACTCCACCTCACCGCACTTCCACGCAACCTCACAACCATGTCGAAGAACCCACCCCCCAACGATGAGCATTGGGAAGATATCACCCCTGCCCTGCGTATGTCCTTGCCTCTCTCTGTCTCTCACGCTCTCTCCCTCTCCCCCCCCTCCCTCCCTCCCTCCCTCCCTCCCTCCCTCCTCACCGCCCAGCCCCGTCCCCGTCTCCCCTCCACAGACGCTGCTACCGAGTCGCTGGCGGAGGGACAGCTGCTCTTTCCGCATGGTTTCCGGCTGACAGAGGCCATGAGCTCGATCGAGCTGATGGCGCCCAAGATGGACATGGGCATGACAGAGAAGCGGGTTGCGAGTGCCGAGGAGCGAGTGGCGGCTGGCGAGCTTGCGCTGGCGTTTGATGAGACGACCGAGGCCGGGGCGGTGGCGCTGGTCGAAGCGCTGGAGGCGCTGGTTGTGGCGGAAGCCATGTTCATGTCGGGCATCAACATGGTGCAGTCGCTGTTTGCGGTGGCGGCTCTCCCGCTGCGCGGCCAGCTTCCGCCGGGATCGCCGCTGGGCATTGCGCTCGACGGCTTTGTTGCGTGCTCGACGCTGCTGATGAACGCGCTGCTCCGGGCGGATGTGCATGAGGAAGAGGACTTTGTGCCTGGTGCTGGCGGACTTGTTCTCCCGGCGCTTGCGGCGTCGCCTGCCGAGGTGGCTATGGCGCTCGAGGCCGAGGCGGCGCGGATCGGCGGAACGGCCGAGGGCAACCCAGCGCTGGCTCGGGCCTCAGTCCTCCTCCTCTTCTGGGCGACGTTCATTCAGGTCCAGATCCGAATGGATGGCGCCGAAGTGGCGAGCTCCGGAAAGCACCGATCGCTCTCGCACGGGCGCAAGAAGCTGACCACGGCAGTAGAGCGGCTCGACCAAGTTCTAGGCAGCCTTGCGGAGAGCCTCTCGCCCGAGGAGGCCGAGGCGCGAATTGCACCGGCACTGCTGGACGTCAACCTCTCGCTCGACGCCATGGTGCCGGGCCTCATCGCGGTGCAGACGACAATGCCGCGCGGCGAGGCGCTGAGCAAGCTCCGCACGCACGTGCGCGGACTGGCCAGCGCGCTTGAGGTGGCGCAAGTGCCGGACACGCTCGATGCGACGGTTCGCTTTGTCACCGACTTTTCGCACTTTTCCGATGAGCACGACTTTGCGTCGCGGGCGCGGCTGAGTCTCCTTGTCCTCGCGCGCAACGAGCTCCAAGGCGGGACCCCGATTGTGGATGCTGTCCGGACAAGCCTGGCCTTTGACTACGGGCTTTCGGACGAGATGATGGCGGCATGCGAGGCGAACCAAGTCTTTACGACGGCGACGCTCGCCTTTCGCATCCTCATCCAGTCGCTCTCGTTCAATCGGGCGCGGATGCGGAGCCAGCTGATGGCGCGGGCTTTTGACGCGTGGCTGCGGACGCAAAATGCGGCGTTTCAGGCTGCGCAGCCGGCGATTGCCGCAGCCGGCGGCAAGTGGACGCCTGATGTGGAGCAGCTGATGGAGTTCCCGCGATACTATCTGGTCTCAATCATGACGCTCTACACGCAGCTCGGCTTTGAGCTGGAGCTGTACTCGACCCGCGAGCTGACGGCGGTCTTCTGGTACCTCGACTACTTTCTGGGACTGCGGTACGAAATGCTGCGGACGCGGCTGGCGCGGCACGCAGCAGCGCTAGAGCAGCTAGCGGGGCCGGCGGGCCTGAGTGGGAAGCGCGGCAAGAAGAAAGGCAAGGGCAAGAAGAAGGGCGGGAACGGGGCCAAGAAGAAGGCGGCGGCGGCGCGGGCGGCGCGCGAGGCGGCGGTTGCTGCTACCCGCGAGCAGATCCTAGAGTCGTCTGCGCGCAAGCACGTGCTCTGTGGGCTCTTCCGGCTCTGCGTTGGCCTCACGCTTGACGGGCGGCTGAGTCAGGAGGAGACGCTTTATGGCTCGCCACGCAAGCGGTTTGAGCAGCGGTTTGGCCTCTTTGCGCGGGTGTACGATCCCGAGGCGCTCACCTACGACCGGCTCATCAAGTCGATCAATCCTGAAGCTGTTGCCGCCGCCGAAGTCTTTTCGGCAGCGTCTGACTCGTTTGCAGAAGGCCAAGCCCACCTCGTGGAGTTACTGACAGCGGCCAAGGCCGGGACTGTCAGCTCGTGGGGGACCGAGCGGGGGATGGCGACGCTCAAGGCGTTGACGCGGGTAGTCATTTCCAACGGCATCGCGACCCGGCAGCTCGCGGCATCGTCGCCAGAGTCGCCGGCGTCTGGCGCCGAGAGACTCGCTTGCCCGGTCTACTTTGTGATGGACGCCGAGTGCGTCAAGGACATGCCGCGAGTGGTGGTGGCGAGCCCAGAGAAGGACGGCCACGACGACGCGGTCCAGGCGGCGGCCTTCCGGGTCCTCACCCACCGGTGAGGCAAGCGATGGCTAAGATTAGGCGCCGCCACTGGTGAGCGCCGCCGCCAGCGCGTCGTACTCGATGCGGACAAGATCCATGGCGAGCGTGTCGGCCCAGAGACGGGCGGCGGCGGCGTAGCCGCGCGACGACAGTATGCGGCCGCCCCAGGCAAAGTTGGCCTCGAGGTCGTCGCCGGCGCGCGGCGAGCGAAAGTATTGGAACAGGTCGGGCCCGCGGCGAAAGTGGGCGGCCTCATCGGGCGACTGCTCGTCATCAAAGTAGTGTGTGATGTGGATGTTGAGCTGGGCGAGGTAGACGTCGGTGACCGAGGGCGCGAGCGGGACAGTGGCGACGTAGACGACGCCGCCGGTGGCCTCGACAATGGCGGCGGCGAGAGCGCGGATGTTTGCCCACGACGCTGGCGCGGTGAGCCCGACGGCCGGATCGGAGGCTCCCAGCATGAGGAGGGTGACGTCAGCGGTGGCGGCCTCGCGGGCGCGGGTGGCGAGCCCAAACACCTGGTCCCACAGCGGGGCCGAGGGCTTGAGCGAGAGCCAGGCAAAGCGCTCGGGCGGGCCGGCCCAAGCCGGGAGCCAAGCCTCAGATGAAGCACCGGTGGCGCCCATGTTGAGGACGTGCCAACGCTGGCGGACGCGGCGGTCGGCGTGGAGCAGGCCCTCGAGGCGCGGGGCGATGCCGCCGACGGTGCCAAAGGTGATCCAGTCACCAAAGCCCTCGGCATTGCCGTCGCCGACGACCACGACACAGCGCGGCGGGAGCGGGCTCTCCTCCGGGCGGGCCAGCCGGCGGGCCAGCCCCACGTTCTGGAACAGCAGCACGTTGAGCCGGAGCCAGGCCAGAGCCAGTGGCTCGCGGATGGTGACGACCACAAAGAGGATGACCTTGAACACGTTGGTGAGGACAGCCACCACCGCACGGGTTGCCCGCAGGCCCAGCGACGGCGCCCCGGCACCCAGCCCACCGCGCCGTCCGCTGCTCTCTGTGCTAGACATGGTATGGTGTGTGTGTGTGGGGTGTGTGTGTGTGAGGGGGGAGGAGTGGAGGGTGTGTGTGAGGAGTGGGGGGGTGTGTGAGCGGGAGGGTGTGAGGGGGATCGGAGTGGGACAAGGGGCGGGGAGGGGCTACGCCACGGAATGGCATGGGTTCGGGAAGGGGG
>NW_013657649.1:98795-124567 GCF_000142905.1 Thecamonas trahens ATCC 50062
AGGGGGGGGGGGGGGGGGGGGAGGGGGGGGGAGTAGGGGATTGGTGATCGGGTGGGGATGGAGGTGGATAGGGTGATTCCCTGGAGTTGGTGGTGATGGTGATCATGTATCATGGTGGTGGTGATGGTGGTGATGGTGGTGATGGTGGTGATGGTGGTGATGGTGGTGATGGTGGTCATGATGGCCATGCCCCGGGACGGCGGGTGGCGGAACGGTCACGTGGCACTCTCACACCCACTCGCGCTGCCACTCCCACCACACCGACTCCCGCATCCCCCACCACACCCACTCCCGTATCTCCCACCACTCCACCCCCTCCTACCTTCTACGTGTCTCTCCCCTGAAATATGGATAGGGAGGGCCAGGCAAGGGCGCGACGACGGCGGCGGCGGTGGGCGTGGGAGGAGGCGGTGGTGGGCGAGCTGAGCAGCGAGGAAGCCGCAGGGGTGGCGGCGCTGGGCGAGGAGTTCCCCGAGGTGCTGCCGCTGCAGCGGCTGAGGTTTCTCCGGGCGCGGGCCATGAACGTAAGCAAGGCGAGCGAGATGCTGCGGTCGGCGCTAGAGTGGCGGGCGGCCAAGGGCATCGAGGCGCTGAGCATTGACTCGGAGGGCATGTCCCAGCAGCTGATGCCGGGCAAGGCCTTTCTGCACCGAGTTGATGCCCAGGGCCGCCCGGTCATTGTGGTCCGCATGCGGGCGCACACCAAGGGCGGGCCTCCTGAGCCCGCCGTCCACCACGTCCTGCTCATGGTCGAGACCGCCATCCCTGGATGTATCCGCCGGTCTCGCAGTTTGCCGTCATCGTCGACTTTACCGGCTCGTCCATGAAGAACTACGACACGGCCATGCTTCGTGGCGTGCTGCAGGTCCTGCAGACCTCGTACCCTGAGCGGCTGGGAAAGATGTGGATGGTCAACGCTCCGTGGGTGTTCTCGGGCGTCTGGCGTCTTGTCAAGGGCATGCTCGACAAGCGGACCGTGTCCAAGATCGAGTTTGTCGGCTCCGACTACAAGGACGTCCTGGCCGCTCACTTTGCGCCCGAGTGTCTGCTCGCCTCAATGGGCGGTTCCTCGCAGTATGTCTTTGATCCGGTCGTCTCGCCGCTCGGCGTCCTCTTCCCGCTCCCGGAATCAGTCGCCGCAAATCTCACTCTCGACGACGATCTGCTGAGCGCCGACCACTTTGGCGAGGCTGCCGAGTCCGAGCTGTGGACTGACGACGACCTCGCTGCTCAGCGCTCGCCGACCGCCTTTCTCTCTATGAGTGACGACGACGACGCCGGCGCCACTGCGGGCGACGCTGGCGGCGACGACGACGATGATGATGATGAGTTTTTCTCTGGCACCGGTGACTACGTGCCGCACGATGAGCTGTGACGCCCGCACCATCACAGGCCCGGCTTGCCATTGAGGTCGATGCCTGACGCTCGCAGAACCTCCAGGTGGTGGGCGCGGTATGCCACGAGCTCCGGGTTGCGGACAAGGGTGAAGGCAAGATGCCAACGGTTGCGCGCCCGCCGCGAGCGCGGCGGCTCCCGCCGGCGACAGTTGGCAGCATCGACCGGCACCAGCAGTGGAGTAGCCTCACCTCCGACGGGCATGACGCCGTATGCTGCAAACACCTCGGCAGCCGCCACAAACACCGGCGAGTTGTACTGGTGGTCAAGGAGGAGCATGCCGACAAAGGCCGAGAACCCGGCGTCCCACGCCTCGTAGCCGCGCGGATAGGCCGGCACGTCTAGCCGCCAGAGCATGGCAAACTGAATGACCAGCGCCCAGACCAGCCGCTTCACGGCAGCTGCAAGCCCAGTCGCCAAGTTGAGGTACGTCGAGAGGTAGTCGAAGAGCGAGAACCACCGCCGATTGCGGATGAGGCCGCCGTCGTCAAAGTAGACGGCCACAAAGACGCTGCGGAGGAGCCACCACACCACAGCATTGACGACAACTGTCGCCAGCAGATGCCGTGCCGCAGTCACCGCCCACGACCGCACCGCCGGAACAAAGAACGTGAGGAGGCCAATGCCAAGCGCAAGAGTGAGAATGAACATGAGAACAAAGCTGCCGAGTACGAGGTGCACGATGTGGTACGGCACAAAGTATGAGGCATCGGTGAGCGCAAACTGCCGCGGATCAAAGACGTACTTTCCGCGCCGCAGCTGCAAGATGAGCTGACGATACCGCCGAAACATGAGCCAGGTCATGAGAATCACCAGTACAAACATGATGATTGCGCCAAGACCGAGCGCGAGTGCACTTGCCTTGCTTACCCCACCCCAGGGGCCGGGCATCTCGCTTGCTACCTTCCAACCTTCGATGGCGTAGTAAATGCCCAGGACGGTGATGACGAGGACAAGGTAAGCGCCCGATGCAGCGGCAAACAGCAGCCGCTGCGGAAAGTAGACTACAGCCCACCACGGCGTGGCGGTAGACTCGTTGCGTGTACGCCAGGCGTTATGCGCGGCCACGCACCATCGAGTCACAGCGGCCACAAACTGCTCTGCCAGCACCACAAAGTAGAGCTTGCAACGCACAGCAGCTGACGGCTCATGATGAAGCTCACGCTCGGTCTCATTCCAGGTGTGGTACCACGGCGAGAAGACTGGCCGCGGCAGACCCATGCCAACAACAGTCATGATCGGCGGCGGCGGTGGCTTACCTCGGCTGCGCACGTCGTCATCCTGGCTCGCCTCCGATCCACCGCTCCAAGATGACACCTCTTCCCACTCCCCTAGCGCCGCAACAGGAGCATGCCAAGACGGCCGGGCAAGGCGCGGGTCGAGCAGCGCCGTCGTGTAGGTTCGTGCCCACGTGCGATGGCTGACGGCGAAGCCGGAGCCATCCACGGCGGCGGTGCCCTTGGTGGCGCGCAGGCAAGCGAGAACGAGATGGCCGGCACCTACGGCAGCCAAGCAGGCCATCGAGCCCCAGATAAAACCACAGCCCACGGCGAGTTGTGCGGAGCGGCAAGGTAGAAGAGCCAGACGACGACGACGACAGAGGCGGTCCCTAGCGCGGAGGTGAGGGCAGCGGTGGCCGAGCGGCCCGATCCGGCGCCGGAGAAGACGCAGCTATGCATGAGGAGGGTGGAGAGGGCAGTGGCAAGGAGAATGTTGTACATGCCGGTGGCGGTTCCCTTGTTGTGCTCGATCTCCACCGGCGGCGATCCCGGGCCGGTGGCGTTGGCCGGAAGCCACTCGGTGACCTCGCCGACGGCCATAGAGGCCAGAGCGAGTGGATAGCCGATGGCGAGAGCGGCAGCAAAGACAGAGACCATAGCCGCCACCGTCAGCCATCGCCAGGTCACATTATCCTCGACCAGATCCAGCGGCATTGCGTTCCGCCTCGCATCCTCCGCCGGCCACCGCAGCCTCGCCCTGCTCGGCCGTCCTCCCCCGCTGCTCCCGTCGGCATCGCCGCCCGCCCCACCACCTCCACCACGGGCCATTCCCTGAGCCCTGCTTCCGCCTCTGTCTCACCCGCACCGTGACCCTGCATGCACGCCGGGTGTATGTGTGCGGGGTGTGGGGTGTGGGGTGCTGTTGTCGGACTGCTCGACGGGGGCTCCACTGGCTTGTGCGTGTGGGCCATGCGTGCCGCCGTGTGCCGTGGCCGGTTGCCGTCACGGCATGGCGGTGGTTTTCGGCGACGTGGCCTGCACGAGGATTTCGGCGGGTGCAGAGGCCAATGGAGGACGGGATGTCGTGAGGAGGGAGGCGAGGAGTGCACAGGCGCGTTTGCAATCTCCAGCCTGCTGACACGATGTGTACGGGTAGATGCGGTATCGGTCGCGGCTACGAGCCGTGCTCGTGATCTCGTCTTTATCACCGCGAGAATGTAGGCCGTATCACCTACAGTGCTGACGGCAAGCGTGGCTGACCTACTTGTCCGTGGGAACGAGCGCAACTGGCCCGGCATCATCAGCGACCTCGTCGAGATGGAGAAAAGCCGCGAGATCGGGCGTGTTGGCCAGGCCTGAGGCCAGGCCCTTGGTCTCCGCGATGGCGGTGTCACGCATCAGCAGCTCGCCGTCGGCCTTGAGCAGGTCCGCGTCAGTGACGTAGAGATAGGTGAAGAAGGAGATAAAGCCGACGACATGGCCGCCGATCCACATAGGAGCCCAGGCGTCGACGGCGGGCATGATGAAGATTAGCGGGTAGAGGGCGAGCATCGAGCCGGTGTGGAAGGCCATGAGCGGGAGTGGATCGTCGACCTGGCGCCGGACATAGTTGTAGAGGGTGACCATGCCGCCGACAACGCAGATGGGAACGAGCGAAGTGACGAGCGAGGTGCGGAGCGCAGCACGGGCGATTGCCTGCGAGCTCTCGCCTGCCCGGAACGCCTGCAGCGCACCCCACGCGCCACCGCCCAGCGCAGTGTGCAGGTAGAGGAGCAGGCCTGAGTCTGCAATGCTGTCGCCGGCCGAGGCCAGCCACGACGCCTGCGTCGCCCGCGCCGATTCTGCCAATTTGTCCAGCCGGGCCAGCAGCTCCGGCCGCTCGACGCCAATCTTGCTCGCAGTCTCTGGCCGTTCAAGGGCAGCAATGGCCAGCGCAGCAGCGGCCTTATCAAAGGCGCGACGGCGGATGTAAATGTTGTCGCTTGCGTTGGCCAGGGCGCTGTGGACGTGAACGTTGTCAACAAGGGCGGCGGCGAGCGGCTCGTCGGCAGGCGTGTTGGCGACTAGATGGGCAAGTGCCGACGCCAGGTTCTTGCGGACCACCAGCGTCATGCTCTTGTCCTCCGCAATGTGAGCCATGGCAGTGACCACGTCCGAGTCAAGCACGGAGGCGCGGACTTGCGGCGCCGCAGCCTGGCACACATTGTCGAGGGTCTTGGACGCAGCGTTGCGCATGCTGAGCTCCGGCGCAAGGGCAGCGACGCGCAGAAGCTGGCGAAGCACCTCAGGTTCGCGGGCGAGGACAGCCTTGAGCGCGTCGTTAGTCCCACTAGCAGCCGCCAGACCCTCCAGATCGTCCTCCTGAAGCCGGCTCCAGTGGCGGCCCGCCACCAGCTGCGGCGCGGTGGCAAGCAGATATGCCGTATCGTCGCCGTCGGCCATGTACACCCCATACGATCCTGCCGCCACCGCAAAGGCCACAGACGCCGCTACCACCCCGCGCCGCGTAAAGGTCGGGAACACGCCTCCGCCGCCGCCACCTCCGCTGTCGCCACCGCCGCCTGACGCTTCACGCCGCCGCGCCGCTTCCACCGCCGCCCTGGCCTGCGCGTGCCCGCTTCGCAATGGCATGGCCCGCCCAGCAACTGCGGCATGCGTCATAGCCTGTGCCACGCACCGACTCACTCTGGCGAGCATGGTTTGGCTGAGTGAGGTGGTCGGCGTGTGGGTCTGGGGTGGTGATCGATGGAGTGGTGATGGAAGGGGAGGGGCTGGTGGTGGTGATGGAAGGGGGAGGGGCTGGTGATCGTGATGGGGTGGTGTTCGATGGGGGAGGGGCTGGTGGCGGTGTTCGATGGGGGAGGGGCTGGTGATGGTGTTCGATGGGGGAGGGGCTGGTGGTGGCGATGGATGGGGGAGGGGCTGGTGATGGTGTTCGATGGGGAGGCTGTGGCTTGAGCCACCAAAACAGCATTTCGCGACCTTTTCCTGGTGTTGGCGCAACGCGGAGGGAGGCGTGACCTTCTTGTGCAACTCCATGCATGTACGGTACAACAGTGCCTGGCGAGGCATGGTGCTATCCACATGGCACTGTCCCCCACCTCGTGTCTATCCCTCTCCGATGTGCTCTTTCGGTGCCGCAGTCTGCCTCTCCTTCCGAGCGCGCATGCGTCGGAAAACGATCACACAGGTTGATCAAGCCCGCCATGCCCTACTCACGGTCACACGCACCAGACGAGCTCTCGGACATAGGGATCGCACTACTCCCTTCAGAGCTCGTGCTGCTGCCCTCCGAGGTCGTCTGCTTCCGCGAGCTGCTGGTGTCGTTGGTGGCCATCGTCATGGGCATGATGCCCGCGCTAGCAAGTTGCACCGTCAGCTTGTGAATGGTGCTTTCCTGCTCGCGAATGGTGTCCGCAGCCTCCGTCGCCTCCGTCGCCTGCTTCGCAATGGTGCTCGCCTGCTTCGCGAATGGTGTTCGCAGCCTCCGTCGCTCGCTTCGTAAATATGCTCGCCTGCTTCCGCATGGGTGCTCTCTCATAGGAATCGATCTGTTTATTAAGCACCTTCAGCAACACCTGATCCGTCTCCCAATTGTATGCTGGCCATGGCTTCCTATCGAGTCAAGTATATTGTCACTTCCATCTACCGCCCGGCCCTCCGTCCACTCGGCCCGTGTCGTTGTGGCCCATCGTCATGGGCATGATGCCCGCCGCTAGCAAGTTGCACCGTCAGCTTGTGAATGGTGCTTTCCTGCTCGCGAATGATGATGCCCGCGCTAGCAAGTTGCATCCTCAGCTCGCGAATGGTACTCTTCAGCTCGCGAATGGTGTCCGCAGCCTCCGTCGCCTGCTTCGCAATGGTGCTCGCCTGCTTCGCAATGGTGCTCTCCAAGGCATCGATCCGCTTAGTCAGCACCTTCAGCAACACCTGGTTCGTCTCCGATTTGGATGCTGCCATGGCTCCTATCGAGTCAAGTATATCGCCACTTCCACCACCGCCGGCCCTCCGCCACTCGGCCCGTGCCACTCGCCGCAGCATGCGCTCCCCTACGCCGCGACGCGTCCGCCATCGCCGCCGTCGCCGCTCCAAGTCACGCCGCCGGCATCTGCATCCGCGTTGTTCGCCAGCCTTTCCCTCCTCGCCTTTCCCATCCAGCGCTGCCAGCTCTGCCTCCTCTCCCACGCCATCGGCCACCACCTCGAGCACTACCACCGCATCGTCGTCTTGCTTGCCGTCCTTGTTGGCCTGTCTCTCACAGCCATGGACATTGTTGTCGTCCGCCACCGCCTCCGACCTGTACCCCCGCCCCGGCCCTTCCACCGAGGTCATACCCGCCCCCGCCAATAGAGTATGTAATGCAGGGCGGGTGAGGTGTGTGTGTGTGTGTGTGTGTGTGTGTGTGGGTGTGGGTGGGTGGGTGGGTGTGGGTGACGCATAGTCGGTCAGGAACAAATGCCAGTATGCTCACCAGCACACGGCGCAGCCAGTGATTGATCGGTTGGGCGACGGGCTGAGCTAGGCCACCGGCCAAATCTGGCCAAGGCTGTGGTTGTAGCTTTACCAATCTACTTGCTTGTCATTGTGCCTGGCCTTGCATCAAGCCCTACACTTTGCGAGTCATCAGCCATTGGATAAGGCCACTACAACAGCGGTCCAGGCAGGATCCACGTCACATCAGCCGTCACATACAGGCCACCGCCGTTACGTACCATTGAGCTCGCTCAGACACGCGAGGAAGTAAACGTTTCGGCAGGCTTGCCATGCGTGATTAGCCACCACTGTGACATCACATCACCATATCCACTACACAGGGCTCGACGCCTTGCGCTCACGGAAAGTGTTGATGAGCTTGATAAAGAGGATCGGCAGGCGGATGGTGACAAAAGCAATCATAAAGTAGTAGTACGAGATGAGGACCGAGTGGGTGTTGCGCGGCGTGAGCGCCACATACAGCACGATGTAGCCGAGCTGGACGCCGACGTCAAGAACCCGCGAGGCGAACGAAGCCTGAGGCGCCGTCGAGACAAGAAGGTACTCCATAGCATGCGGGTGCTCGCCGCCCCCGGTCCCACTACCTTCCTCCGCACTCCCACCACCGATCCCACCCACCAGAGGCGTTTGCGCCGCCCAGGATCCCTCGCGTGCTCTTGCCGCAATGGAAAATGTTGACACAAACGGGTTGAACAGCGTCGCGGCCGTCCGCCGCTGGTTGCCCACATACAGCCACAGCAGGATCGTCAGTGGAATGAACCACTTGTCCGTCTCGGTAAACTTGCCCACCTGCGAAAAGGCCGAGATGAAAATCGAGCCGCAGATGCCGAGGAACCTATCGCCGGCCATCCACCCGCGCCTCTTCCCTCTTATCAGCAATTGCCATCCGACGCCATTCAGCCCTTTCACTCGCGCACTTTGGCCACCTCTGGCCAACTCCGGTCCCACACCCACCCACACATGCCATCCACCTACAGGTCCATGAACAGTTTGTCCGCAAAGAGTACCAGCTTGACTACCCGGTCACGTGCAAAGGTGACCGGGCTGGGGACCTTGAGTGTGATGCCTTTCATTGTTCCCTGCGGTCAGAGTAAAGTGCGATAGGGCGGTGTGGTGTGGGGCGCTTCGGCCTGCTTTGTTGCCTGCCGCACGGCGGCGGGTGGTGGTGCGTCATGCTGACATGGCCCCACCCAGCCGGCCGAAGACGCGCGTGCGATACAGCTCGTTACACAAACGGTGCCCAACCAAAGAAGATCTGCGAAAGGAGCTCGTCGGACCGGGCTTCCAGAATCAACTTGTTGACCTGGCCTGAGATCGAGAGGAGCTCGCCGTCTTCAAAGCCCTGCAGCTTTTGCTTGACTCGCATTACCACTCGTTCCGCTTCCTTGGCTGACGCCGGTGCGCCGCCTGCACTCCCACCAGCACTGGCGGCTTCGAGCGCAGCGAGCTCCGACTCGTTGTCGTTGCCGCGGTTCTGGAGCTGGCACTTTTTGACCGGCGCGAGCGACCAGCGGTAGAGCGGATCGTGGACAAGGACGTCAAGAATCGTCACCAAGAGCTCCTGCGAGGTCCGGAGAACCCGCAGCATCGCCTCACATGACGCCCGGAACAGGCCCTCAACCCCAGTGGCACCCATGCCGTCTACAACATCGGCGGTCAGCCTAAACGGCACAAGCTCGGGCACCGAAAGCACGCGGCCCTGCTCAAACGCCACTCCCAGATCGATGTGCACCACTTCGCCGCTCGAAGAGTCTAGCAAAATGTTGAACGAGTGCCGGTCGCCGATGCCCAGCACATATCCGACCATCGAGTTGGCCGCCACAGACCGGGTGTATGCGCTCCGCCGCGCAAACCACTCCACCGCGTCCGGATACCGCTCGAGGAAGAACTTGTGCAGGACAGGCGTAAAGTTTTCCTTGATCTGCCGGAACATCGTCAGCTTGTCCTCACGGCTTCCTTCCGCCACTCGCTTCATCATCTTGAGCGCAGACGAGTACGTCAGCTCCTCAGGATGGTATCGCCCGTGCGCCGAGTCGGACCACACTCTTGACACCGGCTTGAACAGATACTCGCCGAGCGGGACAGTCGAATCGACAAACTCAAGAAACCCAGCCCGTGGCGCAAGTGGCACAATCTTGTACGTGCGCACGTGCAGCTGGCGCGCCCGTGCCGAGCCGCGCCCGTGCAGCACCGCGTTGACCAGGCCAAACACCTGCTGCATCACCGCATCCTGTCGCATGTCATCCCGGCCCTTGACAAGCTGCCGATACGCCCGTCCGTCACTTCCTCGCAACATCACAATCTTGGGCATGTTGATGCCCGACGCCACGTCAAATGCATCCTCAAACGACTCCACGCGGCACGTCGCCATACTCGCCGTCCGACGCGAGGCTCAGCGCCAAAGACGGCACCGCCAAGAGCCCCAGCTCGAGCTTGTTCAGCTCTGCCATCTGCGCCGCCGCCGCCGTTGAGGAAAACGCCTGCGGCAGCCGCCGTTGCTCCTGCGTAACAGGCAGCTCCGAAATGACCAGATACATCTCCACCAGCATCTCCATCGTTGCCACCAGCCCGCGCGGCAGCTGGGCCTGCAGCCGCCGAAGCAGCGCCTGCGCCGCTGCGGTCTTCACCTGGTTGGTCTGGAACGACGACGACGCCCCGGCGGCTCGCTCGCCGTTGGCGAGTGCAAACACTTGGTACAAGACGTGGTACGGGTGCTCCAACGCCATCCGCTCCACAAGCTTTCCCAGCACCGCCTGGAACCCGGAGCCATCCTCGCTTCCCAGCCGCGAGCTGATCTGGTACACCAGCGGCACAAACTTGAACGAAGCTACATTGCCGATCCGCTCACCCACACGAATGTTGACCTCACGGTCGTCTGCGTGTTCGAACCAGAGCGAGCAGAGCCGAAACACCCGCAGATCTGCCTCAGAGCCCCAAGCCAGACACGAGAGGTATGCATCTAGCGCTTTGTCGCGCAGCACGCTCCGCGACTTGGCCAGCACGCGCAGCCGCGCCTCGTCCACACCTAACTCCTTTGTCCGCGCCCTGATGAGCCCTTGCAGAATCTTCTTGCGATCTTTTTGCGTGCCTCGACTCGAGCTCTTTCGGCGTACCTCCAGTTCGGCCAGCTGTTGCTTAAACTTGACAATCTCGGCCTTTCGGCGCTCGTGCAAGCGCCGGATCTCGCGGCCCTCATGCGACTGCTCCTGGTCCTTCAACGCCTGGTACATCTCATCTGTGTAACGCGCAATCGCCTCAAATGACGCCGTCACCTCATGTCCGCTGCCCGCCGCCTCTAGTGTCCGCGCCCGCTCCAAGTACCGCTCGATGATGACCGACGACGACTCGCCACGCGTCTCCGACAGCCACGTCCCCATCAGCCGCAGCGCTGACGAGAGCACCTTGGTCTCGGCTTGGCTTCGCACCATGTTCTCCAGTCGCCCCACCAGCGCCCGCGCCCGCGCCACAGCCTTGCGCTTCTCGCCTAGCTGCCAGAACACCTTGGCCTCGTCAAGCGCGAGTTCACCGAGCGACTCGCCATTGCTGCTTCGCACTAGCCGCGCCACACCCATCAGCGCCGTATTGTACTGCCCAGCCTCTGCCGCCCGCACGCTCAAGCTCCGCAGCACGCCTACCGCGGCCTTGCGTGCATTCGACGCGCTCAGCAGCCACGCCTTGACCAACATCACCCGCTCCACAGCCTCAAACGGCGTCAGCGGTGCCACTCCGCCGGCAATCTCAAACTGAGGCCCGTCCATGTCCCAACTCCACTCGCCGCTCGCCACTCCTTCCATTGCATTGATCACGTAGAGCTTAGGCAAGACGGCCAGCACGTCTGGCTTGATCACGCTGCCTACTCGTGTCTCGGTCCGCATCTCGCTCCGCACCTCGTGCTCGGCCACTCCGCCGCTGACAGACTCGATCACTCGCGCGCGCGCTGCGCGCAGCGACTGCGCCTGCTCCTCGGGCTTGCCGCGCTGCAACGCCGCCAATGCGCGTCCAAACTGCTCCTCGGACCCGACCTCACCGCGCAGCCTGACCTCGGGCTCAACTGCACTTGCTGCTCCGGCCACCTCGCAAACGCTACGCCACACAGACTCGCGCCACGCCCGCCCGGCGGCCAGCTCGCGGACAGACCTCGGCACCTCTCGATCGCCCATCGCCTGTAGGCTCAGGCCAAAGAGAAATCCGTGGTCCAGCGAGTGGAGAACAGTCGCAAGTCCAACTCGCGCACAAGCACCACCGGCGCCCTCGCATAGCGCCGCATCAAACGAGGCTAGCGCACGTGTCCCGGCACCTTGCGATGCGTAGAGCTCGCCTAGATGCACAACGTCATCCACGCCCGCGCTCACTCCGAGTGCAGCAACCGCCTCAGTCTCCCCGAGCGCCGAGTACACCTCAAGCAGTACGTTGTCCAGGCCGGCGTTGGACCGACACCGTAGGCCCCACGAGTCAACGAAGACGAGGCCAAAGTGACTCCGCCCGCATGCCACAGCCGCCCGCGCCACAACTGCAGGATCCAGGTCCAGCCACAGGCTCGAGGCCCACTCGAGCGGCTGCTTGTCGGCGTCGGCAAAGACAGCCTGCCGCCGCAGAAACGCGAGCACCTCTAGCAGCATACCTGCATCCGCCACTGCCTCGCTTCTGGCATCGACTGCGACTGCCGCCTCGAGCACTCGCGTTGCATCGCCGCTCAGTGCGGTGTGGAGCACAGCTCGCTCTTCTTCATCACTCCGAGTAGCTGCCTCAAAATACAGCAGCGGCAACGAGAGCGTGACCCACCACGATGAGTGCACCAGCAGCGGCTGCAAGAGCCGAAACAGACCGACGCACGAGACAAAAGAGAGCGCAAGTGCCGCCCGGCGCGCCCAACCCCACTCGCCTGCGCCGCGGCACATACCCCGAAACGAGTCGGACGCCTCGGCGGCAAACTGCGACACATCCCACTTTGCCTCCTCCGCCGGCGACGCTTTGAACGGAAACGCAAGGTCCGCACAGAGCCAGACCAGCAGTGATGAGAGCGACGAGCACGTCCCAGACGACGGGACTTGGAGCACGGCTTGCACACTTCGCGGCAGCTTCCTCTTCACTTGGCCCCACTGTGAGCCCAGTGCGGCCTCGGCCTTCATCAGCAGCAAAAAGCTGAGTCGACTCAAATCCTCGCGTGCATCGCCTAGCTGCTCCACAGCTGCCGTGAGAATGACTCGCTTTGCCTCGACCATACTCGCCGTCAGACGCTTGTTCTGGCATGCCTCCAGCGCCCGCATCCGCGCGCTCCGCACCTCTGGTCCGTACATCGAGTACGAGCCACGCGCACGCTCGCGTGCACGCTCCAGCATGCTAATCACCGCAAGCGAGGCCGAAACCCGCTTGCCGCTGCTGTTGAGCGGTGCCATCCGAAGCCATGCCTCATCGCGCGCCTCGCGGGTCCGCCGCGCCTCAAACAGCGAGCCAAGTGCCCCAAGACTGCCCAGCACGCTCGCCGCAAGCACCGCACGTTCGCCGTCAGCCCGCCGTGCGATGCCCCACACCCGCTCGACAAGTGTGGCCAGAAGCGCGCTCCCAGCGTTGGACACCACCTCGTCATCCGAGAGCACAATTCGCGGGCCCGCATGTAGCCAGCCTTCCATGTGGACAGCCAGCGCACGAAGCGCGACTTCTTGGACCCGCGCTTCGCGGGTCGCAAGACCAGCCAGGTGCTCAGCCAGCTGGACAAACCAGTACGCCGCAGCCTTGGCCTCGGAGCTTGCTGCCGCACACGCCGCACCTCTTCCAGCCGACGATGATCGCCGCCGGCGCATCGATGGCTTGTGCTGGCCGGCATCGTCATTGCTCCGCCAGCCTCGCACCACCTCTTGCAGAGCGGCGACACGCTCGTCTGCATTCGCATCGAGCGCGAGTACCGCATACCCGTACACACTTTCGATTCGCCACTCGCTGGCTGGCAAGAGAACAAGGCCCAGCAGAGAGACAGCCTTGATCTGGACCGACAGCTGCATGTCAGAGCGTGCAAGACCAGCCGTGTGAGCTACCAGCAGCTCGCCTAGCTGCGCCACCACCTCACTCCTGCCGTTTGTCACCAGCCAGCCTAGCACTGCAAGCGCCGACTCGGCTAGTGCGGCGTCGTCGCCCAGCACCCGCACACAAGCGTTGACCACCAGGCCTGCGAGGTGTCCCTCGTTGAGCACTCGATCACCAAGCACCCGCCGCGCTGCCCACACCAACTGCTTAAAGAGCGTCTGCTTGTGCTCACTCCGCTTCGCCTGTGCAATCCATCCGTTAAAGTGCAGAAAAAGCGCATGGACGCACGCGCTGGTCATGACGTCGCCGTGGTTCGACTTGGTCAACTGCACCAGTGCCTTCTCCACCACCTCGGGCGAGTACGCAATAACCTCTGCCGTCGCGCAGGCATGTCCGACCTCATCAGGGCTTTCTCCAGACAGCCGCGCCAATTCGGGCCTGCCGCCGTCGTCATCATCATCATCATCATCGTCGTCGTCATCGTCGTTGACACAGACATCAAGGCTAGCTAGCTCTTGCAGCCGCCTTGTTACATCGGTCGAGCCGACATGCCACTCGTCGGGGAACTCGACCAGTTTCGCAGCCTCTCCTGGCGAGAGCGCTACACTCCGCAGTAGCCAGATGACCATGAGGTCAAGGTTGGCGTTGGCGGTGGCATCCAGTGACGGAACTTTGAGCAGCTTCGGCAGATACTCACCCATCAGAGTGTCGGCAAGCGCGTAAGCGGAGTCGTGGCCAGCCGAGAAGAGCGGGACGAAACCGGCGAAGACCGGTCCAAACACCGCGTTCACCACCTTGCGCACCGACGAGAGGCCGGCCAGCTGGGCGAGTACCTTGAGCGCATCAGTCCACCGGGCGAGCACCAGCCGCGGCACAATGGCCGGCAGGAGCTGGCTCCACCAGAGCGGCCCGTCACGCGCCACCTGGCCACACCCGCAAACACCAGCCATCAACTCGCCTAGCTGGCGAAGGGTAGAAGCATCGCCGTCTGCAGCGGAGAGCCACTGGGCCACCAAAAAGCCGGCATGGCGGGCCGCCCACTCGCAGGGGCAACCAAAGCCGAGTGCCTTGGCCCCAGTTTCCAGTCGACCCTTGGCCATTGAGCCCAGAGCAGGAACGTGCGCACTCACTCGCAGCAACTCGAGCACAGCATAGCACTCGTGTGAGATCGAGGCTTGCGCAAGTGCCGGCTGCAGCTGCGCAAACAGCATGTACGCGCCAGCCGCAGAAGCGCGCTGTTCGTCCAGCATCAAGTTCGAGATGTCGTCGAGGAGCATTGAGTGGAAGCTCGGCTTGAGCGACGAGAACAGTGCCTGGACCGCTCTGGTGCAGCTTGCTCGCACCCCAGGCGCCGCGTCTGCAAAGCCGGCCATCAGTACCTCGATCGCGAAACAGTCATTGAGCGGCGATAGGTGGACGGCGGGAAAGACCCGCCCGGCCAGCAAGCTCCGCGCCCGCCAGCCCACAACCTGTTCCTTCATCCCTGGCACAATGACATGGAGCACAGCATCGCCAAAGGCGGAAAGCAGTGACTGACCATTGCAACTCTGGTCAGCAGCAACAACCGCTTGCGCCGCGACAACCGGCACCACCTCTACCACCCGCGTCAGCTCGAGTACCACCATCGCCACCAGCGCATGCGTGCCGACCACCCGCACTTCGAGCCACTTGGTCAACTCGAGAGCCACAGGCATGACAGAGGCCAAACACACCGACACAAACTTGGCCTTGTCGTCGGTTGTAGCGCTTGGCTCAGCGGCAACCAGGGCGCGTCCGACCGCACAGTACCCGATTGCCAGTGAAGACAGCGCCAGGCACCCCAGTCCAGGATCCTCGACCATGACCACCACGTCGCGGTGCAGCGTGGTTTCCAGCCGAGTCCGCATCGGTGAGAGCCATTGCTCGTGGACCTCGCCCAGCGTGTCGGCCCAGGCAGTGTCGTCGTCAACCGAGTAGGCGAGAGCGGCGGCAGCGCAAGTGACTCCGTCCATGGCGGCAAGAAGGACCGCGCCGGGGGCGCTGATCTGCGGCGTCAGCAATGCATCAACAATATGGACTGAGCCCTCGCGCGCCATGGCACCTGGCGACTCCTGGAGGGCCACAACCCCAGCAACCGACGGCGACGTGATCGTGAGCATGTCGGGCGGCCCGCTGCGCGATGCGCCAGCCACGTCGTCGCCGCCGACCATCTTGCGCCGCTTGCGCTTCCGCCCGAAGATCGACGATGCCTGTGACGCATGGCTCGTCTCAGAGCCGAGTGAAAACCCGTCGTCAATGTCCTGGGACAGACTCGTGCTGTCGTCAAATATCCGAAACCGACCAAGGCCGTCCCCTCTGCGAAGTCCCGGGTCAAAGGCATCGCGCGAAGTTCGGCCGGTGAGCAGTCTGCTCGAGCCGGCCGCTTGCGGCGATGGGCTTGGCCCGAGGCTGTTGCGCGTCCACTTGGCAAGATCTATGTCGGCTAGCACGGCATTGACCACCGCGCTAAGGCCCGAGTAGCCGTCGATAAGAACGGCTGCTGCAACCCGTGTGGCCATGGCAGCGGCGATGGCGCCGAGGCTGGCGAGTGCAGCGATAAAAGAGTCGAGCCCCACGCTGGCTGCCAGCATAGCCACGCCCTGCCCTGGGCTTTTGATGGCAGCCTCGACCGTCCGTGTCGCAGGTAGAACGACCTGGGCCATGACTTTGCCAGCGGCATCGGCCAGAGCGTCAAGTATGTTGCTCGCGTGGGCATCAGCGCCACCGTCGGTCTCGTACAGTACGGAAACAGCACAAGCATGGGCCAGCGCGCAGCACCCGCGCTCAGCGGCTGCCATCTGGGCGGCAGGTGAGAGGCTGGCAATGGTTGCACAACTGCCTCGTTGCCGCTTTTGGCCAGTCTGTGCGGATGTAGCAGCCGGAGCCAACGCAGCCTCGACCAGACTGGACAATACCGCTGTCAATGACTCGAGCCCGGCTGGATCGTTGCTAGTAGCGAGAAGCCCTCTGGAGGAGAACGACGGACGGGGAGGAATACGATCGAGAACCTCAGCCAGAACGTTCGGCGTGAGGGTCACGCGCCCGAGCTCATGAAGGGCCGAGCATGCCGAGGGCACACGGCGCGGATCGGCGTGTCCGTCAAGGACTGCCTGCGGAAGCGCCGCGGCAGGGAGCCGCAGCAAGGGCGCGGATGAGTGGACAGCCCGAGCAGCAAGTGTTAGCAGCATGTCTTCGAGGACAGCGGCGTGGCTTGCGGTGGAACGCCATGTTGGGACAAGCGATGGTGCAGCTAGCGACGGAAGCGCTTGCTCAGTGACTCGCAGCGGGAGCGAGGTGCTCAAAACAGCTGCAAAGGTGGTGAGGTCAGTGACGCTGGCGCTTTCAGCCCCAGTTGCTGTTAGCGCGACCAGAAAGTCGAGGGCAGCAAGGGCATGCAAGTGATCAGGGTGACCGGGTGGATTCCCAAGCGCATCGCCAGTGAACTGCTTGCGAAGAAGCGCAAAAACCGGAGCCGGAAGACATGGCTGGCGTTGGCGACGACAACACTCGACAGCGCCGGCGCCAGCTCGGGGATCGATAGAAGGCGGGTAGTCATGCAGATAAACGGAGAGGCAACGTGAGGATCAACGAGCGGGGCGCAGCGGAGCGCAACGTCGACAAACTCAAGCCAAGCTGCCGGACCGGGGGAGAGGGCGACTAGATGTGCGGCAGGCTGGAGCACGACGCCGGCGTGCGCAATAGCACCGGCAGCAAAGAGCGCATTGGCGTGGAGCTCGGTTTTGTCGGGTTGCAGTCCCTCCAGCACGTTGATAAGCGGCCCAAGGAGAAGGCGGCTGCCGACGAGCTGGCCGACGATCATGCTCAGCTGCGGAGGAACAACTACGCCGGCGGTAAGGATGTCTGCGACGAGGCGGCAGCCATGTAAGACAAGGTAACCGAGGAAAAGAAGCCACGACGAGGCGGCCATCTCGTCGAGCGACGACGACTCGACGTCGAGGGCAGCTACGGCGGAGCTGACAAGGCGCATAAGCGGCACAGTGTGTTTCCGCGGCGGCGACGACGCCAACTGAGTGTGGTACCAGGCGGCAGCGGCGGTGGCAAAGGCATCGATACCGAGCGGCGACGGAAGGCCGTGGGTCACATACCGATCGTCGGCTGGCGCCACAGCATACGGTGGTGGCGCGCCCGCGGTCGGCGGCGCTAGGCTGAGCGGAACGCCGGCCGATGAGTCAGTGACCTTGATCTGGCTCTTGATATTGTTCAAAAGGGAGCCTGCAGAGAACTCGGCGATGGCGCGCTCGACGAGACGCGGCATGCCGGGCAGGAGCTTACCGGTGGTGCCGGGTGACGCCAGCCGCAGCATGAGCTGGACGAGGAGGCAGAGCTGCGAGCGAAGCGCAGCGCGCGGGCCCGGCCCGTCGAGCTCGCCGGTCCAGGCAGCTTCGAGGAAGCCCATCAGTGGGCCGCGCCACAGCTCAAGGACAACCTCAACCGAGTTGAGTCCATATCGGACGAGAATGAGGTTGACTAGGGTGACAAGGGCGGTAGCAAGCTTGCTCGCGGCATGGCGAGGGCCGAGCGCGGCCAGCGTTTGGCTCAGCTGGCCGAGCATGTCGTTGACAATTTCGGGCTTGACATCGCACACATCGGCAGTGATGAGAGACTGTAGCGCCGATGCGGCGAGCTTGCCCAAGTCGGGCGAGAGGTCTGGGTCGACCACGAGGGCTGTCCGGCGGACCAGGGTGTCGACGAGCTTGGAAACGACTTCATGGTCATCGGCGAGCTTGGACGCCACCAGCGGTGAGGAGAGGCAGTCGATGAGGATGCGAAGATAGTGTCGGCCATAGCCGCAGACGAGCAAGTCGTTGTTGACAACAAGGACAGCGTGTTCAAAGAAGGCCAGCGCCTCGGGGTAAAGCACCTGCTCGCGCGAGTCGAGGACCATGGCGATAATGGAATGCATGGCAGCGCCCGGCCGGTCGCCGTTGGAAGCCGTGCCAAAAGCGGCCATGCCCATGGCAAACACGCTTCGCCCAACAGCCGATCCGCTGCGGACCTTCTTCACCACGGCGTCGCCCTCACGGTTGACAAGCGTCGTGAGAGCCTTGACCACCTCCATCCATGTCACAAGGTTGCGCTCGCCACGTAGCTCGACCTGCCTCGTGTTGCGGTCGAGAACATCCTGAACAGCCTGCACACTACTGGCTTCCCCTCCCAGAAGCTGGTCGTACAAGCTCAGCCCGGCCTACACACACCCATGGTCCACAAGTGAGTACCATCGTCGCCCACCGTCCGAAAAAGGTCGCACTCTGCGCCCAGCCTTCCTACCCCCCAAACCACCCCCCCCCGGCCCCCCACCTACATACCTTACGGTCGCGAGCCTTTGTCGAAACCAGCTTCTTACACATGGTCTCCAATCGCTCATTCTCTTGTATCCACGCCATGTGGCAGAGTAGACTGGCCGCTAACCCCCCCCTGCCACAGAGCTGAATGTAGTACCACCGCTCGCTCATGGCCGACTTCGTGATCGTGATCGCCGGCTGCTCCTTGACCGCCCGGCCAACGAGCCCACCAACCGTTCTTCCGTGGCACCGGCCGCTCCCCTGCTGCTGACAGTGGCACCACACGTCTGCACAAGCCATGGTACGAGGCCAAAGTAGCTACAGATAGCTTGTCCCGTAGGAGTCGTAGCATATATTCCCCTTGCAGGTTGACATTGGGAGGGGTGGGGGGGGGGGGGGGGAAGGGCTTGGAGGGCGTGGGGGTGGAGGGTCGGTCGGTGCGGTTGAAATTTGCGCGCGCGCCCCTGCTACCTGCGCCCGCTACCAGCCAGGCATAGACGGAGAGGGCGGGAGAGCGAGGAGGGGACAGAATGGGTGTAACAAAGAGACAGTGGGGGAGTGTGTGCGACTTATGGGTGTGATGGTGTGGGCATGGGTATGCTGGACTGTGCTGTGTGCGGCTGCGTGGGGGGGGGGGGGGGGACCGGGGCCGCCGGCAGGCATCGGTGCTCGACGAGCGGTTTGCGTTTCTGGTGGAGTGGCATGATGCGCTTGCGTCGCTGATGCGGCGTTACCATCTGTTCTACTACGTGGAGGATTCGACGCTGGAGATGTACGACATCAAGAACCGGCGGACGTTCCTGAAGCGGACACGGTATGAGGACATCGAGCTGAGCGACCTGTACATCGGGGCGACGGTGACGGTGTACTCGCGGCAGCTGCATGTGATCGACTACGGCGATGAGTACACGGCCCAGACGATCGGGTCGCAGCTAGAGCGAACACTGGCGCTCATCAAGCCGGATGCATACATCTCGATGGGCAAGATTGTGGACGAGGTGTCAAAGGCCGGGCTCTCTGTGGCGCAGGCGCGGATGGTGAAGCTGACGGAGCGGCAGGCGGCGTCGTTCTATGCTGAGCACGCGGAGCAGCCATGGTTTGGCGATCTTGTTGGGTTTATGACGTCAGATGCGGTCATTGCGCTCGAGCTTGCCGGGCCGTCGGCCATCTCCAAGTGGCGGGCGCTGATGGGCGCGACGGATCCGGCCAAGGCCGAGCCCGGGACGATCCGGGCCAAGTTTGGCCATAACGCGACGGCTAACGGCGTGCATGGGTCGGACTCTGCGGCGTCTGCGGCGCGCGAGCTGGAGTTTTTCTTTTCGGGCGCGGTCTCGTTCGATCAGACTGCTGTCTTTGACAACTGCACGGCGGTGGTGATCAAGCCGCACGCGGTGCTGTCAGGCGACATGGGCCCGATCCTTGACGCCATCCTCTACCAGGGCTTTGAGATTTCTGCCCTGCAGATGTTCCGCCTCTCTGTGGCGGACGCCGAGGAGTTCCTCGAGGTGTACAAGGGCATGGTCCCCGAGTATTCGCTCATGGTCGAGCAGCTGACCTCGGGCCCGTGCCTCGCACTGGAGATCCGCGCTGAGTCGGCCGTCGCCGCCTTCCGCGACTTTGCAGGCCCGGTCGACCCGCAGGTGGCGGCCGCGGTCCGGCCGGACACCCTCCGCGCCCGCTTTGGCGTCACCACCGTCAAGAACGCCATCCACTGCACCGATCTCGAGACCGACGGCGAGCTCGAGGTTGCCTACTTTTCCGCATTCTCCAGGAGTAGAGCCCCTCTGAGTAGAGTCATTGAACACTGTCTTGCCCCCTGTTGCACCGGCTGTAAGGCCGAGGGTGTCTTTCAGCCCCGGCTCCCAGCACGACGTGGCATTGACGCGCAATTCGGTGAGCGGAAGGCTGTCGGCCGCTAGTGGCAAGCCGCAAGCAGCCTGGGCGGGGTGTGTACACACGTCTCTCCGGCGTCTTCATCTCGACTGGAACCCCCCCTCTTTCCCTCTGCCCCTTCCTGTCTTCTCATTGACGATGACATCAGGGTTGGCGCTCTCGCTGGCGGTGGCTGCGGCTGCGGTGCTGTGCGCAATGGCGAGCTCTGTACCCGAGACCACCGAGGTAGTTGCTCTCAAGCAGACCACTTCGCCGACTCTTGCTGCCCTGGAGGGCGAGTGGGTCGGCAACATGTGTGGTCTGTGTGGCTGTCCTGCTGCCTGCACCCGCCCCTATCAAGTCTCGAGTACGTGTGTGTGTGTGTGTGTGTGGGGGGGGGGGGGGGGTCAGAGGACGTGACGTGACTCACACTGATGCGATGACGATCACGATGGTGGTGGTCGGGGGCGGAAACGATGACCATGGCGTGGGTGGTGGTGGTGGGGCGGGTGATGGTGGTGGGACGGAAATGTTGACGGTGGGACCGGTGGTGGTGCAGACGTCAACATCAGCATTGATCTCGAAGGTAGGTTGCGGTTCTCGCGGCCAGCGCGGACACTGTGCTCGGACTCGTTTGAAGCCGGCATCACCGAGCACATCATCGAAGGAATCGACGAGAGTGGGAGCTGCTTGGCTGTGGCAACAGGCGACATTGACCACCCGATCCACTACTCGATCGAGTTTGACACGGTCCACCTGAGAATGGCGTACGCGCCGGACCTCCAGTTCTGCCCGACGCTCCCGCACGTCCCATCGTGCTCGTGCACCTCGTACGGGACGCCAGTTTCGGGTTTTACCGCCTCATTCGTGCGGGCCGGCCTCGGACTCGAGCCGAAGCCGTGCCACTTTGTGAAGAACGAGATGACCCTTCGCAGCCCGCTGACATATGTGTTCAAGGTCGCGCTGGTCATGGGCGTCATCACCACAGGCATCGAGTGGTTCATTCAGCGGTATTTGCAGGACGTGCCCTAAGACTTTGACACGTCATGCAGCCTAGCCTGACGAGGTCGACACCTCTTGGGTCGCCGACGATGCGGCGCGGCTCCGCCGCCGCTCGCACCGCGGGCACGCGTCGCGCCGCTGGTCAAAGCATCGCACATGGTAGCACGAGCCGCACGTCTCGCACGCCACAGTTGTGTTCTGGAACGGATAGATGGCCTCATTGGCGTTGCACATGCCGCAAATATGACCCTTCCACCGGCAACGCTCGCACCCATACACATGCGCCTCGAGATGCTCTGCCCACGAGACCAGGTCCGACACCAGATCATCGACGTGCAGCAGGTCGTCGAGCGAGTAAAAGTGGATGTTGTCGAGGTGGTGTTGCCGCTGGCCAAACAAAGCCAACAGCCCCGGACGCTCCCGGCAAGTCATGGCGAACGCCTTGAGGTGGGCCAGCCGCTTGCGGACCTTGTGCGCGGCCGCGAGCGCGGGCACCCGCGCGTAGAGACTCGGATTGAGGACTGAGATCTTGAAAACCGGCTCGCAGGCAATCTCCCGCATAAACTGCGCCGCAGGCTGTGAGACTGGGTATGGTTCCGAGTCCCACGACGACAACAGTCGCGCCGGAATGACCAGCTCGTCGGCGCCGGTGTGGCACGAGCCGCAAAAGTACTTGAGAAAGTAGGCGCACTCTCGCCCGCCGAGCACGATCGGCACACCGCACCCATAGCACCGCCCGCCCTGCGCTGCCACCGAGTCGGGGAGCGCCCGCCCGCTCTCGCTAAAGAACAACACCTTGCGCGGCGGGTACATGGCGGCGTCGTCAACATAGCCCCAGTCCGACATCGGCGACAGACCGCCACTGTTCGGGTTCACCACGATGCCGGCACCACTTTCCACCGACGCCAGCGAGTCGGCCCTGGTCCTGCTCGGCTCGCGCCACGGTGCAGCCGCAGGCGAGCTGCCAAACGTAGTCGACGAGTACAAATCGTGGGACGAGAAGCCTCCACCGGCGCCAGCCGAGAACACCGACGCTGGGGCCGGGACGGATGCGCTCTCCCACGGGTACGCAGTTAGCGGTAGCGACGACGCGACCGGCCGAACGCTTGCCAACCCTGCGCAGCGATCATACATGAGCAGCGCAAGGTTGAGCTCCGGCGCCGGCGCCGACGACCCGTTTCGCGAGCCGACAGGGAAGACCTTGGCAAACGAGGCCGCCAGCACATCGGCGTGAGTCATCGGATCCGACTGCTGATAGGAGGCGGCCTCGCTCGCGCTCCTACTCAGCCGCCGCGACCGGCTTCGCTGGCGGTACGCGGTTGTCGGTGTTGCCGCAGTAGTCGAGAGCAGAGTGGTGAGAAGGGCTTCACGCCGCGACGCCGTCGCCGGCGCACCGAGTGCCTCGGCCGCTCCTCGCCCGCCGATCGAAAGGAACTGCTGAGTGATCGGCTTGGACGCCGCGTAAGCAGACTGCGACGCCGCACCGTCGTCGGGCAGACGCAGACTGCTGCTACCGCTTTCATCGCCGGTTGCTGCCGCGGCGATGACCTGGTTGCGAAGCGACGACTGCAAGCCCGAGACTGAGGGAGGGAGTTCGCGCGGCAGCTTGGCAGCCGTCGACGGAGCAGGGTCGCCAATGCGAAACTTAAACTGCGGGCCCGAGTCTGACTGTGACTGCTCGAGATTCTTGCGGACAATGGCCGAGAACGGGAGCAGCGGCGAGGCGGCGACAGCCGTGCTGCCAGCACTATCCTCAGCAGCAGTGTCCTTTGTCCCGTTGCCGATGGTCCGCCCTATCGGTGACGTGCCCTTCGGCAGGGCAAGGAAGGGCGAAGTGGCGACGGCCGACGGGCTGGTGCTCGGCCGCCCCAGCGGCGGCGACGGGCTGCGGTCGTCGGGCGCGGTCGTGATGAGGTTGTGCGTCTTGACATTGTCTGGGTGGTTTTCATCCAGCTGCTCTGAGGCCAGCGCCCAAGGGTCGACATCAGCCGGCAGCCATGGAGAGCCGCCGCGACTGGTGGAGCCGGTTGGCGAGTCGAAATGCCCGACGGCGGGCGCGCCGATCGGCGAGATCGGTGGTGACGGCACGGGCGACGATGGACTTGCTGTGGGTTCGGGCTCGGGCTCGGGCTCGGGCTCAGGCTCCGACTCGGGCTCGGCCTCGGCCTTGACCTCGCTACCCGACAGCTCACCGACGTCGGGCTCTGTGTCCGACAGCTCGTCAACGGCGGCGTCGTCCGACGACGTGACCCCGGGCGAGGCGAGCGCCAGCTTGCGCTGGTAGCCAGCAATGCCTGTGGGCCGCAACGGTGACGGCGCGGGAAGATCCCCCGGTGGTGCGCCCGGTGCGTCGATATGAGCGACGCCGGCAACCTTTGCAGCCTTCTTCTTGCGCTTCTTGCGGCGGCGGCCGCGCGAGGCGGCGGAGACAGTGGGTCCATCATGTTCGCTGGCTGGCGCAGTAGAGACAGAAGAAACGTCTGCAGTGGCAGAGCGGAGCGAAGCGTCGTTCTTTTCAAGCGCCATACGGCCGAGCATGGCCGAGACCTCGCGGTGGACGTCGGGATGCGGCAGCTGATCAAAGGCGACATCCTTGACACAGAGCGAAAAGTCGACGTGGAGGACCGAGTCGAGGGCCTTTGCAGCGGCCTCTGCCAGGTCTGGGGAAGCCATAGGTGCGTCAGGAGCGTATGCATCTTGGACGAGAGCGGCGATAGCGCGAATGGCTGCCGGCAGGCTCTTGTCGACGAGGGCGACCCTAACGAGGGCCCTGACCTTGCCCGCCGGGGTGGAGGCGTCGCTCCCGAGTGCGGCAACAAGATCAAGTTGCTGAGCGTTGCTGCCGAGTGCGGAGCGGAGAGCAGCCCAGGCCTGGGCCTGTGGCGAGGAGAACATCTTCGGCCGGGTGCCCGTGATCAGAAGGCGGAAGACCAGATCCTCCAACTTGTCGGCCTCGACATGGCCGTCGTGAACAGGCTCGCCGGCTGGGAGACAGCCCAGCAGCGCCACCGCCTGCTGCTGCACGGCACGCACAAGCACCTCGCCGTCCATAAGCGTGTGTACGTGTATGGGTATGGGTATGGGTATGGGTGGGTGGGTGGGTGGGGTGGGAGGAGGCGGGAATGAGTGGCGTGGTGCCCGCCTGTCGCGCGCGTGCGTGTTGCTCGTTGGTGTGTGAAGTGGTCGGTGGGGTGCAACCAAGTGTAGCACATTGATCCTAGTATTGATCCCCCTCACTGATCCCCTTCATCATCACACCTCCTCGATCACCACCACCAGCCCCTTCCCCATCCATCGCCACCACCAACCCCTTCCATCACCAGCCCCATCCCCTCTCCATCCTGTTTCACTGTGCTGGTCAGCATACTGGCGTTGTTCCTGACCGACCACGCCTCACCCACACACCCACCCACCCACCCACCCACACACACACACACACACACACACACACCTCACCCGCCCTGCATTACATACTCTATTGGCGGGGGCGGGTATGACCTCGGTGGAAGGGCCGGGGCGGGGGTACAGGTCGGAGGCGGTGGCGGGCGACAACAATGTCCATGGCTGTGAGAGACAGGCCAACAAGGACGGCAAGCAAGACGACGATGCGGTGGTAGTGCTCGAGGTGGTGGCCGATGGCGTGGGAGAGGAGGCAGAGCTGGCAGCGCTGGATGGGAAAGGCGAGGAGGGAAAGGCTGGCGAACAACGCGGATGCAGATGCCGGCGGCGTGACTTGGAGCGGCGACGGCGGCGATGGCGGACGCGTCGCGGCGTAGGGGAGCGCATGCTGCGGCGAGTGGCACGGGCCGAGTGGCGGAGGGCCGGCGGTGGTGGAAGTGGCGATATACTTGACTCGATAGGAGCCATGGCAGCATCCAAATCGGAGACGAACCAGGTGTTGCTGAACGAGATGGCGAAGCAGATCAAGGACTTGGAGAATGCCATTGCGAAGCAGGCGACGGAGGCTGCGGACACCATTCGCGAGCTGAAGAGCACCATTGCGAAGCAGGCGAGCACCATTGCGAAGCAGGCGACGGAGGCTGCGGACACCATTCGCGAGCGGGAGAGTACCATTCGCGAGCTGAGGATGCAACTTGCTAGCGCGGGCATCATGCCCATGACGATGGCCACCAACGACACCAGCAGCTCGCGGAAGCGGACGACCTCGGAGGGCAGCAGCACGAGCTCTGAAGGGAGTAGTGCGATCCCTATGTCCGAGAGCTCGTCTGGTGCGTGTGACCGTGAGTAGGGCATGGCGGGCTTGATCAACCTGTGTGATCGTTTTCCGACGCACGCGCGCTCGGAAGGAGAGGCAGACTGCGGCACCGAAAGAGCACATCGGAGAGGGATAGACACGAGGTGGGGGACAGTGCCATGTGGTAGCACCATGCCTCGCCAGGCACTGTTGTACCGTAAGTCCATAGTTGCACAAGAAGGTCACGCCTCC
>NW_013657649.1:124667-176203 GCF_000142905.1 Thecamonas trahens ATCC 50062
GCCCCCCCCCCCCCCCCCCCTTTCCCCGCCCCGCCCTCCCAACCACACATTCATTCGTCCATTGCTCCCGACCGTTAGACCCCGACACCCCACCACCACCCCCCGCCACCCACCTCACCACAGCAGGGATGGCCCTCAAGTCCCCATGGCCAAACAAGGGCTCGGCATCACTTGTTCTTGCAGGGCCCATCTATGAAAAGTCCGGCTCATTCTTCAAGTCACTCGAGAGCAAGTACGGTGTGCTCTACGCAGACCGCCTCGAGCTGGGCCAGAGGACGGCAGCCGAGGCCGACAAGCGCCTGCTGCTCCGTCCGGCTGGCAAGGCCCTTACCGCCGCTGTAGCCGACGCCAAGAAGAATGCTTCTGCCGTGGCAAAGGGCAAGTCACCACCTCTCCCGCCCTACCTCGCTCTCGACGACTACAACGCCCCGCGTTTCGACCCACCTCCGCCAGAGCCGCACGTCTTCAAGACCTCGGAGCTCGCCATTCGCCTGCGTATCGGCAAGAAGTCACACACGATCTCCTTCGAGTCGCTCCGCCACCGCACGGTCTGGATCGACGCCCTCTCCCGCGTCATCAACGCCACCAACAACAAGATTGTCCTCCTCGCCCGCGGCGCTCCCGCTCATGCCTCTGCTGCCACCGCCCACCCCGCGACCACACCCGCTCGCACGCCGAGCACCACTCCCGCCCCCGCTTCTACCCCTCCCTCTGTCACCGTCACCGCCACCCCCGCTCCCACGTCTGATCCTGCTCCATCCGCCATAGATCCAGCCGCAGGCGTCGGCCCGCCACCCAAGCCCGCGCCGCCCAAGCCTGCGCCGCCCAAGCCCGTGCCACCCGCAGCGGTGGCTCCCGCTCCTGCATCGCCGCCAAAGCCTGCGTCACCGCCCAAGTCTACGCAGCGCACGGGTGTGGCTCCTGCTCCCGCGTCACTGCCGAAGCCTGCGTCGCCGCCCAAACAGCAGCCGCAGCAGAAGGCTCGCCCGATTGCCCCAGGCACCGACCCGCTGCCGGTCGACGCGCTGCGTGAGCTGGCCCCGTCGTCGCTGTCACCATACGCCGCGCCAGCGCAGCTTCCCCATCCGCGGACGGCCGCGCTCGCTGCGCTCTCCGAGCTCGTCGCTGGCTCGCCCGAGTTTGACTGGAACGCCGAGTACCAGACCCGAATGGCCCGTTGGGTGGAAGCATCGCGCTCCGAAGCTAGTCACGCGCCCGAGGCCGAGTTGGAGCTTGTCCGCTTTGTCGGCCTCTTTGCCGCTCGCGCCGAGCAAGTCGCTTCCATCATCATCGATGAGTTGCATCTCCCGCTAACGTCCAAGACCTACACTCCGAAGGCCCTGCCTGACGCAGTTGCGCAGACCGACGAGGTCTACGTCGTCGACTCTATTATTTTTTCGTTTGCCGACGTCGGAACAGGCGCACGGCCCGAGACCGACGATGCGCTCGAGATGCGCATGGCCCACATCGAGATGGCCGCCCTCGACGCCGTTGTCAACGCCCGCATCCCCGGCCTTGCTACTCCTCTCATGGCCCTCGTCGAGTACCGCGGCTTTACCCTCATCGCCGTCACTACCCTTCCAGTCTCCGAGGCTACCCTCATCGCCTCACCCGAGCTGGCCACTCGCCCGCCGCAGGGCTCCTCGCCCGCGGCAGCCTTTGCTGGCCTCATGGCTGATCTTGCCCGCCAGCTCAATCTGAAGCCGGTTGCACCCGGAGACTCGGGTGTCGCCCCGGTCTTTGGCCCGGCCTCCGTTCTAGGTCACCGCGGCTCCGACGGTCGCTACTACGCCGTCTCGCTGCAAAAGCTATTCCCGCCTGACCTGCCCATCGGCGAGATGGCCGCTGATTTGACCCGTGTCCTCTCGCCTCGCTTCGTCACCCTCTACCCAGATCCTCTCGTCCCAGACGCCTTTACCCAGCACGCCACCCCGCTGGGAACCGGTGCGCCCGCCGCTGCAGACGTTGGCGCCCTCATCGGCGCCTCGGCCTACCTCCGCGAGACTCTCGTCCCGCGCCTCGCTCTCGCGCTCGACCGCATGGACGTGCTCGCCCTCGACTCGGTCTCGTTAGCCGCCATCCTCGCCGACGCCGGCGTCGACCGTCGCTTCCTTGGCCTCCTGGCAGACTCGGTCGAACTGCCGCATGTTCGTGCCGTTCTCGCCACCGAAATGGTTGCCATCCGCGCTGCAGAGCTACTCGCCCGTTCGCTCCGGCGTGTCGTCCGCGCCCGCCGCCCACTCCTCGAGTCCGGTACCCGCATTAGCGCCTCGATGGTGTCTGAGAACACCGCCAACACCCTTGACTTCTTCAATCTCGTCCTCGGCTCCTCCGACGAGTCGCACGCCTTCTGGGGCTCGGTCCTCCTGCCCGACGTCGCCGCCGCTTTTGCCCACGATGTCGATGCCTCGGCCATCCCGCGCGCCGCGCTCCTCTACGCCCTCGAGCACCACTCGGGTGTCGTCCTGGCCCACACGCCCAGCGTAGACTTCTCCGGCCCAGCCCCGCTCGGCACCAACCTGGACGTCGTCCGCGGCTGGCGCCCGCGAGTCACCACTCCCGTCCCGGCCACCCTCGCCACCTCGCACCGCGACTACGCCCGTCTCCTCGCCGCTGAAGGCCGCCACAGGGCCGCCCTCGACGCCCTGGCCGTCTCGCTCAAGGCTGCGGCCCTCCTGCACGGCTTCTCCTCCCACAAGCTTGGCCCTGACTTTCTCGTCGCCTCCCGCTACGCCGCAGACGCTGGCGATCTCGAGGCTGCTGCTGCCTTTGCTGGCGCCGCCCTGGGCGTCGCTCCGCAGTGGCACGCCTCGGCTGGTCTTGCCTACGTCGCCCACCTCCGCGCCGCCTTTCGCTCTGGAGACGTTCAAGGCGCCGCTGTCGCTTACGAAGCCGCCATCGCGTGTATCGCCCACCACTGGGGTCACTACCACCCGCTCCTCCTCGAGGCCCACGACACCATGGGTGGCCTCCACGCCGAGGTCGGAGACCCGCTTCTTGCCCTAGACTACTACAAGGCCGCGCTTGACCTCTCGGTCCTTGCCCTCGGTGCCAACCACGCCAAGGCCGCGTCGTACTATCACTCGGTTGGCCACCTCTCCAAAACCGCTGGCCTCCACCAGCAGGCCATCAACGCCTACGAGCGCGCCCTCCTCGTCCACCAGCGCTGCCTCGGACCCGAATCGCCCACCACTGCCCACTCCATGTACTACCTCTCCGAAGCCTTGTATGCAAAGGGCGTGTACGCGCGGGCGCTGGATCTTGCCAAGCAAGCCTTTGACCTCCGCAACCGCCTTCACGGCCCCGCTTCGCCGCTCACTATCGACTCGGCCTACCAAGTTGCCTACACCGCAGACGCCCTTGACGATGCCGCTGCCGCCCTGCCCTCTTTTGAGCATCTGCTTCGCTACTTGCAGGACTCGGCGCGAAGCCTTTCGGAAGACGCCGATGCCCAGCGTGCGGCCGTCCTCACTGAGATCCGCTCCATCACTGTCACCATCGTCAAGCTCGTCTTCCGCACCCTCCCGCCGCAGCACACCCTCATCCTCGCCCGGGTCCGCGAGGCCCGTGCCCCGCGGCTCACTCATGCCACCATCGCACACGTCATGGCCGCTCTCCTCAGCTCTCAGCCCGCTGAGTATGTGCGCGACGTCTTTCGTCGTGTGGAGGCCCTCTCTCCGACTGCACACACCGAACTCGCCGCTCTCGTCCATGTTTGCGAGGACGATTCGGTCTTGCTTGTCGAGCACGATGAGCCCGCTACCCAAGATGCCTCGCTCCGGCTCTCCGTCTCCTCCTTCTTCCACAACCAGTGAATGCACATCTTTTAGACTAGCTCTTGGCTGCGCGGGCCGCCCGCTTCTTCTTGGCCGCTTCGCGCGCCTTGCGCTTCCGCTCGCGCTTCGCCTCAAGCTCCTTGGCCCTTCGGTTCTTGGCCTCGGCCGCCTCAAACTCTTCCAGAAAGTCGGCAAAGATCCCGCACAGATGGTCGGCACTCGTCTTGGTCGGCTTTTCTGCAAAGACCTTGCACACTGCAAGGTGCTTGGTCTTGACCTCGTCAATCGCGCCATGGACCGCCTGCA
Source organism: Thecamonas trahens ATCC 50062 (assembly GCF_000142905.1). Lineage (NCBI taxonomy): Eukaryota > Apusomonadida > Apusomonadidae > Thecamonas > Thecamonas trahens. The sequence goes on from NW_013657649.1 coordinate 128,750, forward strand.
TCCGCTCGAGTGCTGCCTCGTGGAACGGGTCAAACACGTCCTTGAACACTGCGTCTTTCGTCTGACTCAGCTCCATGCCCACAATCTTGAGATTCTTGTCGAGGTTGCCGGCTGCAGCCTCGATCATGTCAAACGGGTGTCGCGCCGCTTCGGCTGCAAGCTTGAGGTCGTCCTTGAATGCCAGCACCTCGGAAAACTCGCGCTCCAGCAGCTCAGCCACGAACCGGAGCAGGTTCGACTTGCCGTCGATGGTCTTCGTCCCACCAACCTTGGCCAGAAAGTCCAGGTGGAAGCCGCGCTCCTTCTTCGAGTTCATAAAGTTGCCGATTGCCAGCAAGATCTCAAACAGCTTACCGAGCGCCTTGGACTCGTGGATTGCCGTCAGCGCACCTGAGAGCGCCACCACGCCCTCATCGACGTCGTGGACAAGGACCTCAAACTCCAGCTTGATTTGCAGCGACCGCAGCCGCTGCGCCAACCGCGGAATGCCCATGATCGTGCGCACGTACTGCTCAGACTTGCCGAGCAAGCCAAGATCGCCGTCGTACGACGCCACTGTCGCCAGGTCATCTGTCGTCGGCAGCGTCTTGACCACAAACGTGATAGACTCGGCCGTAAGCACCTTTTCGTCAAGTGAGAGCATCGCGTCGCGCAGCGCCTCGTTGCTCATACGGAACCGCGAGAGCATAATCCCGATCGCGTTCGACGCCTTGCCATCCAGCAGCAGCACCTTCTTGGGCCGCTTGGCGCGCGCAGCCTCAGCTTCGGCCTCTGCTGGGCTCAGCTTCTTGACGGGCCTCTTCGACGTAAACAGCTTTTCCATCTCGTCCCAGTTGAGCATCACGGAGCTCGGATTGAGACTCTCAAACACAGATCCGTTCAGCTCTACCGGCTTGACCTTGGACCAGTACAGTTTGCGCATCGGCACCTTGGCCTTGCGCGGCGCGCGAGGATTTGCTGCAGCTGGCGGTGGCGGCGGCGGCGGCCCGCCTGGTCCCCAGCCCCCAGGCGGCGGAGGCGGCGGCAGCGGCGGTCCGCCTCCGGGAGGAGGAGGTGGTGGTGGTGGACCGCCTCCGGGAGGAGGTGGCGGTGGTGGTGGACCGCCTCCGGGCGGCGGCGGTGGAGGCGGCGGCGGCGGTGGCCCACCTCCGGGCATCGGTGGCGGCGGTGGTGGTGGACCGCCGCTCGGCCCTGTCGCACCGGTGCCCGGACTCGAGCCGCTGCTCGCCGCTGCTCCGCCACTAGGCAGTGTAAACACACTCCCCATCCTCCGCTTCATCAAAATACGCCGGACCCCGATGCGGAACCGCAGCCGCGCTTCCTTGATCCGAGTCTCTTCGGTGATGGCTCCCAGCCGGGCTTTCTTGAGCGCCAGTGCCAACTGCGCTTGCAGCTCGTTGATACGGAGCTCATACCGCTGCAGCGTCATGCTTTGCCGATGGTCGGCCATCCTCAGTTGATGCTCATCCATGCTGCGCGCACACGCCAGGGCAGCCCGTGCGTCAGCGTTCTTGGCAGCCATCGCTTCTTCGGCCCGCGCTTGAATCATACCGGCCTCCGACGTCGCCAGCTCATCTAGCTTGGCCGTCAGCTCGCAAACTGTGCGGTTGGCTTTGTCAAGATCGTCGTGAAGACCGTCCACGTACGCCCGAGTCTCCAGCGATGTCTTGGTCTTGAGTACCGCCAAGTTGGATGTCGGCTTGCCTGTGGCGCGGCCAAGCGGGTCCGCCGCAGACGCGTTCAGCTGCTGCAGGTAGCCCTCGGCCGCGGCGCGCGCTGTTGTGTGGTGTAAATCATCCACTGACGGGAGCGAAATCCCGGTTGTGAGCATTCCGGCAGCCTCCTCTTCCTCTTGCGAGAGACCCACGTGCGCAACCGAGGGCTCAACCGCGTCCGAGAGGAGCTGCACCAGCTGCTTCCACGCCTCAAGCCCTAGCGGTCCCCGCGTCGGAAGTGCCAGCAGCATCTGCAGTACTTTGACAAGCTGCGGGTACGCTGGCGTCACCCGCAGATTTGTCACAAGCATGTCGCACACCGCCCGCGGGTCTGAGAGCTCGATGCTTCGGAACTGAATCTGGGTAGCGTCGTAGTGCGCCGCATCGATGTAAAGCTCGATCTGCTCGCGTGCCGCCGGCACATCACTGTCCATCGAGTTCATGTATCCGATGGCCGCGTCAATGCTGGCAGCCTCGAGACTCTCCCGCCACGCCACCCGCACCGTGAGATCCTTTTCAGTGTTGATGACGCCGTTGAGAAGCGCCAAGCCGGCCACGCGCAGCGTCTCCGACTCGGTACACTGCATGGCCTCGAGAGCGGCAGTGAACGGGTGGTTTGCGCGGTCCAGCGTCCGCTGCGCATCCAGCGCCGCTTGTACGGCCTGGTGCGCTTCGTGCGACGCATGAGCCATCCGCGCGAGCACAAGCAGCGCCCGTGACCGCAGCGTCTCGTCTGCGTCGGCATGCAGCGTCCGCACAATGGTACTTGTGCCGTCGTTGATGCGCGTCATGGCCTTCGTGCCAGCACTTGTTTGCGTCAGCACCTTGATCACCTTGGTCGCTCGGGCGGCCACCTCGACGTCGTTTGGCTGCTTGTTGCGCTTGCGCACAAACTCACGCAGCACTTGCAGGACGTCGTCAAGCCCGTCGCGCTGCAGAAACTCACGGGTCCAGCTCGACCCATTGTTAAGCAGCGCGTACTTGAGTGTCCGCAAATGCGCTGCCGACACGTCATGCTTGAGCATGTTGCAAAAGTGCTTTGGCGCCTTGGTTGAGCCGGTCACCACAGCGCCAAGCTCGGCGTCGACCTCGATGCCACGGCCGTCGTCAGACTCGGACTCACCGCCGGAGTCAAAGACCTCGTCGTCGTCGCCAGACGCCGACGGCGGCACATCGTCTTCGGGTTCGAGCCCGGTGTTCCGGAGGACGTGGATGCGAGCCTCGAGCGCAGCCCGCGACAGCGACCGCTTCATCGACCGCTCCGGCTGGCTGTCCACACTCGAGCCATCGCTGGCTGCCACCACAAGCCGCCCCCGTGGCGAGATCGACCCGCGCGGTGCCATACTCTTGAGATCGGAGACCAGGTCGAGCACAATGTCGCGCTGGAGTGCAAGCGTCTTGAGGGTTGCCAGGTGCACCTGCCACTGCAAAGTCTCCATCCCATCAGGGATCTCATCGTCCGAGTCCACGTCACCGCTCACTTTGCGGGCATCAATAGCGGCATCCTGTAGCGCGTCGGCCACAGCCTCCAACGCTTCAACTAGTGACGCTGGTGCCACCGCCATTGGCACAAACGCCTGGCCTGGTGAGCCACTCGCTATTGGCGAGCCTACAATCGGGACAACCATTGATCCCGGCGCCGCGACCACCGTGTCGCCGCGCACAAGCTTGAGCGACTCGCTGGCTTCGTCCTCCGAGTCCGAGTCAGCCAACGACGCCATCTCCAGCGGGTCGTCCATCTCAACCACAAGCGTTCCGCGCGGGACAATAATCGAGCCCTTGGGCACCAGTCGCGCCCCGTCCGGCACAATTAGCGTTCCCTCGAGCGCCACCTCTGTTCCGGTCTCAACCACGACAGTCCCATCCTGTGGCCCTACAACCTTGATGGCGGGGGGAGCGCTGGATGCGGCGGTTGCCAGCCGAGCCTCAGACGCCTGACGCTCCACTGCCTCGTTGGCCTTGGCAGCAGCCAGCTCCGCTTCCAACTCGGCAATGCGGCGAGCAAGCAGGTCAGAACTAGATGTCGTCACCATTTTCTCGAGGTTCGAGCTCGGCTGCCGCCGCAGCGCCAGGCTCCGGGCCTGGGAACTCTCAGCAGCAGTATCGGTGTCGATCATGATCTGGGAGAGCTCCGGGTTGGCGACGGTGGCAGTAGCCTTGGCCATCGCGGCTTGGTCAATGTCTGCATGGTGCTTGGCTACTGCCGACTCTACCGCTGCAAGGCTACGCGCCTGCTCGCGATTGCGTGCAGCACACGCCTTAACTTCAGCTGTTGCGCGCGTGTGGCTTCTAACGATGCTCCGCCTCACACTTGCGCTGGCAGCTTCAAGGGAGGCATGTTGCGCCGCAAACGTGGCGGAAATGCGGGCATGCTCAGCCTCGCTAGCAGCCTTTGCCAGCTCAGCCTTGCGCGCCGTCGCTAGCACTGCTAGCGCCTGCTGATGTGCAGTAGCTTCGCTTGACAGTGAGCTGTCGCGTTCACGCTCGAGTCGAGTCAGCTCAGACGCTGCAAAGTCGTCGATGGAGGCAACAGCCATGCTTGAGCTGTCCAAAGCAGTTGCAAGCGCTTGCGCATGCTCGACCTCGGCGGAGACGCGGGCATCAGCAACGGCAGACTTCAGCTCCTCACGACGAGCCGAGGCTCGAGCATGAGCCTCGTCTTTGGCTGCCTGTAATTCATCTGGCTTGTTTGCCAACTGAATCCGAGCTCGCTTCAGCTCTTCGGCAAGTTCCATCTCCACGACAGCCGCGGCCTCGGTCTGCGCCACCACCGTATGTGTGGCTGCCGATGCACCGCTGAGCGCTGTGCTCAGCTGTAAATCATAGTCAAGCACCGCCGTGACAGCGTCAGCGTCAAGACGAGACGCGGTCGAAACAGCCGCAACGACAGCAGCCGCAACGTCATCGACAAGCGCCGCTGCTTCTCCTGCCACCTCTTCTGCAGATTGACCGGCATCGCCAAGGCTCTTAGCCTTGCGAGCAGCGAGTAGCGCGGTTTGCTCAGCCTTGGCCTCAGCGTCCAGCTGAGCTTTGAGAGCGGCAGCGCGGGCCTCACGCGTGTGCTCTTTGTGCTCTGCCTGCAGCTGAGCAGCCTCAATGCGCTCGGCATGCAGCGCGTGGGCAACTTGCTGCTCGAGGCTGGCGCGCAGCGCATTCGACGCCTCGTGGGCTTCATCGTGGATAGCAGCCTCGTTTTTGGCGAGGGTTGAATTAATGGCTTCGACCTGCCTTTGGTAGACTTCCAGCGAGCGGGCGCGGGCGTCGTCCGATGCAGCCGCGGCTAGCGCGTCCCGGAGAGTGTCAGCGGCCTCCGCACGGTCGGCTTCAGCAGCCGACTCCAGTGCAGAGGCTCGAGCCTTTGCGACAGCTATAATCTTGGCAGCTTCGGTCGAGATGGAGATCTGAGCCTGTGACGTTGCGGCAGCATGCCGCTCGTCGAGCGCGGCGAGGGCCAGGATCTCGCTCTCGTGACGCTTCTGTACGGCTTCGGTCAATTCCAGTCGGAGAGTGGTAGCGAGACTGTAAGCAGCCTCGCGAGCAGCGGCCACCCGCTCGGTGTGCGCAGCCTCAAATGCCACGCGCTGCTCGGCGAGATGTGGCGAGCCCGCAAGCGAGTGAAGCTTGGCGGCCTTGTCCGCCTCCAGCTCCGCAAGGGTCGTCTCGAGCTCGGCGTCTACAACCGCGAGCTTGAGGTCAATGTCAGCAGCAGCAGCGGCATACTCTGCCTTGTGACGGGCAGCCAGCTCGCTGAGCGCGCACTGACGCTCGATGTCCTGCCTAGCGAGACTTTCCTCCAGGTGCTCCTCGTTCTCGGCCTGAAGCTCGAGCTGACTGCGGGTGGCCGCCAGGTCTGCGCGCAGCTGGGCCACATTCGCGTGGTATGCAACTGCCGCCGAGGCAGCACCATCCAGCTGAGATTCCGGAGCGGCGCGCACGGCTTTGAGCTTGGTCTTCTCGAGAGCGATAGCGGCTGCAGTGGCTGCTTCGGCTGCTGCAAGCTGAGCCGCCAGTCGGCGATCGATGACAATCCGCTTCTGGGCCACTGTCGCCTCGAGCACTTGCATCCGCCACTGGTCCTGGGCCTCGCGAAGCGCACGCGCCTCGCTCTCGCGCGCCGCAACCTGGGCGTGTGCTTCGGCAACTTGGCGAGCTGCTTGGGCTCCCCTAGAATCTTGCTCGGCCTTGATGGCCTCAACCTTGCACTGGTAGGCAGCGTCGGCAGCCGCAGCGGCGGCAGCATCACCGGCGGCGGTCGCCCGTTCACGTGCGACAGCTCGCTTGCAGGCGGCAGATGCGAGCAAAACTGCTGCGTGAGTCGCCGCAATCCGGCGCAGTCGAGTCAGCTCAAGTCGCGCCTGATCAGAGTCGGGCGGGGCAGTAGGCGTCAAAGAAGGAGGAGCGTCAGGGAGTGGGAGACACAGTGGTGCCGGGTGTGTCGCGGAAGATGGAGAAGGAGCATGGGACGGGGCGGCCGCCGAGCTCGCGACTTGGCTCCAGATGCAGGCGGCGTCGACGGTGGCGGGACAACCTCGCGAGCGTGAAGGGTGAGAAGCTCGGCGCGGGCGGCATGGGTTGCCAGTCCGAGACGAGCAGCCTCAAGGCGTGTGACCATGTCAAGGAGCATCCTGGCCGGTGAGGCGGCGCTTGACAGCGGATCCGCAAGTGTTCCAAGGGTATTGACGGCAATGACAAGGTCAACACGAGCACGCTCGAGGCTCCGTGCCAGCTCGGCTCGGCTCGTTGCGTGCACATCGGCAAGCTCCTGCAGTCGTCTCTGGCCCGTAGAGACTGAGACGGCAGCGGCAGCCTCGGCACTCTCGCACGCTGTTAAAAAGTGAGCCGGAAGCAGACGTGCCAGCGCAGGCTTGGCAACAGTGCGGACACGGTCCCAGATTGACGCCAGCGTACGCAGCTCGGTGTCAAGCGCTGACAGCTCGAGCGAGGTCTCGGCGAGAATGCGGTCGAGTGATGCAACAGCGACAGCAACCTGAACAGCGCCCGCGTCAACATTGTCGCTTGAGAACACAAGGTCCTCGTAGATGCGGGTGACATCGGCCTCATGGGTGGCGGCGATATCGTCAGCCTCGGTGGCAACGTTGTCCAAGATAGCAAGGCGCTCGCGGGCTGATGCCTGAAGTGCATCGGCGGCCGCGCCTTCAATAGCGGCGACGGCATCTCGAATGGAGGCAAGGGTCGCGAGGCGCGAGTCTGGAGAGTGGTCTCCGCAGCTTGCAGCGTGAAGCAGTGACTCTGCGGCACTGTGCCGGAGACAGAGTGCACGGCGGTAGGTGGTGACAAGGGCCTCAGCAAGCTCCTCCATGCATGACCGTATTGCGGTGGACTTGTCTTGCAGTTGCTGTGAGCCTGGCGCCATCAGCGGCGCAACAAAGGTCTCATGAAGCTTTTCGAGGCGCGACGTCCATCCAGACCGAGCCTGGGTGCCTAGGCTCGCGCTGATCTCCTCCAGCGCGGCTTCGGCAACTCTGCGAAGTTTGGCCTGGGCGGCAAGTGCGTCGCACTCTAGATCTGCAAGTGCTGTCAATCGCCACCGGATGGAAGCAAGGACCTCAGTAAGCGACGTTGTCTCAAACGAGGTGAAGAGCTCCACCTCGAGGGCCAGTGACGCCTGGTGAAGCTCCAACAGCGGCTCGGCAGCATGGCCCATGCTGCGCGTGCTCCCGACAGCTGTTTGCACTTGGGCTGCAGCAGCCCGATGGTCAGCCACGAGCTCTGCATTGGCGAGCCCAAGCTGGATGCGCTTGGTGTGGATGGCGGCCATACTCCAGTGGGCTTCGTGTGAAGAGCTGAAAAGTGCGCGGACCTCGGCCTCACGGCGGGCTTGCTCGGCTTCGGCCGAATCGAGGAGAGCGGCGCGGCCGGCATCGGTGCGGGCTGCAAGCTCACAGACCTTGGCCTCGAGGCGAGCTGAGTCGATGATCCCGGAATTGTGAGCCTGTTTGGCCTCAGCGACGTCGACGCACTGGGCAGCAAGTAGATCAAGGACGCCAGACTGGGCATGGAGCGAGGTCACGAGAGCTGTCTCTCTGGCCACCACCTCAAGATGTGTTGCATCAGCAGCGTGGAAAGCATCGATGACTGCGCGGACGTGTGGCGAGAGTGTCGAGGCCGAGGTCTGTCCTCCAGCGTTAAAAACGACGCTGCGCTCGCGTCGGTGGCGGGCCCGGAGAGTGTCAAGCTCGGCCGCGTGCTGTGCGCGCAGGGTGTCCAGTGCTGATGCCGCCTGTTCCTCGGCAGCATGTTGCGCGAGTGCACGCCGCCACTGCACATCGGTGGTGTTGGGAGTGGGAAGCGAGGCAGACGCCGCAGCAGCGGCGACGCGGATCTCGTGCGCAGCACTATCGACAGCGGCAGCGTCAAAAGTTTTCGCAGCAGCAGCAGCGGACTTGTTTCGCAGCTCGACAAGCTCGGCGGCGTGAACCTGGCGCAAGTCGGTGAGTTCCTTCTCGTGGACCAGAAGCATGGCCCGGCTTGCCGGGTCGACGTACTCGCGCCAAGAGAGCAGGTACGGCGAGAGCGATGAAGGCACGGTAGTCTGCTCAGAGTCCAGCGGTTCGATGCTCACGCTTGCTGGGTTGACAAAGAGCCCGTGCTTGGGCTGACACTCAAAGTAGCGGACGCCGTCCACCGAGCCATCATTCTTGCCAAGCGGCTTGTCGAGGGTGAGGCCCAGCCAGGTACCGGATCTGCCGTTCACCGGCCCCAAATACGACACCGTAGCGGCTAGTGCATCGGCGACTCGGACTCGCGACCCGGGCGCAGGCAGTTGTGGCCTCTCGAGCGTGAGTGTCGATTCAGGTGCAGAACGGATAGGAGATGATGTGGTTGAGAGCGAGTCGGAGAGCGAGATGCTGATCGGTGAGCGATGGACTCCGGGCTGGTTCTTCTCGAGCACAATAGCAACTACGTCGGGCTCGATCGGATCCGACGGAGACGGCGATGGCGACAAAGACAGTGACGGAGAGAGTGGCACGGAAGGAGGCGGAGAGAGGCGTGCATGCGGCTGCAATTGCTGGGTTGGATGGACGCGAACAGGTGCTGGCCGACCCGCCGCAACAACGGTAGATGCTGGCGGGCTAGCGATCAGTAGGCTTGCTGGTGGCGGACTTGAATGAGCCGATATGGGGTCTACAAGCCTCAGAGCATCCATTTGCACCAGCAGCCCGTGGTTCGGCTGGGCATCAAAGTACCGCTTGCCGGCGTACCAGCCATCGCAGTTGCCAGCCGGCTCGTCAAGGACGACGCCAGCCCAGCGACCTGCCAGCTTGCGGACCTTGCCACGGAACACGAGTCTGCCGTGGAGCACATAACCGTCTAGATCCACCAGAACCCGTGCGCCCAGAGGTAGCGCTCGCTCCTCGTCCCCGTCCTGCGAGCGTGTCGACTCGCGTGGCGCGCCGCCGCTCGCGCCACGGCTGCGACGGGAGCGCGCCCGACCTCCCGCCTCCGACAAGCGGCTCCTCCTGTGACCTCCATGCCCTCCCCTCACCCTGACAGGCATGGCTAGGCCCTTGCTGCGTCTCAATGCTAGACAAGTCGTGTCTCTCGCCTCTCGCTCTCCCTTCCCTGTCGCCCCCCCCCCCCGTCGGCGCCCACAGCGCCACGCCTGACGTACGTTGGCGGCAACCTTGTCCGAACGCAGGATGACGCCGACGATGACCATCACCATACCCATCGCCATGACCATCAGCATGCGATCACGAGCAAGATCTTCACCATACCGCAGCATACCCATTCGCAACGCTTGCGAGCACATCTATATTCCCATCAACCCGTCCAAACGTCCATCAGTGGCTGCACTCAGACCGCAGTGTTGGCCCGGAGCCAGTGCCCGCCTCCCCAAGCCCAGAGGCAGGAGTGGACAAGTCGAGAGGGGAAAGGGCCACCGGGCCACGGCACACGGCACCTCACTGCCCATAGAAGGAGAACATGGGCTCTGGGTGCAGTACCGTAGGAAGGGTACAGGGCGAACATGGTGAGGGAGGGCTGGCGTCGCCAAGAATGGAGGCTGTGGGTGTGAGTGGGGCTGGCGGTGGCGGGTGGGGCCGACATGGCTTTGGCGTCGGAGGCCGAGGACGGCAGACACCACGGCGGGTAGTGTCTCCAGGACGGCGGAGTGCTGGCGACTGGGAAGCGGCGGCAGAAGTGGGCTTGCCTGTCGGTGATCTGCAAGGCACTGTGCTGCGCGAAGCTCTCAATCACCCGGCCCACAAGCGCGAGCTCGCCATCAAGCGGCCGCAGTTCAATCCCAAGCTCGATCTGGCGTCGCAGCTTGCGTCCGAGGGCGGATGGCGGGTGGTCCACGTCTTTGTCTCGTCAACTTTTCGTGACTTTCACGGCGAGCGCGATGTGCTCACTCGCATTGTGTTTCCCAAGGTCAATGAGGCTGCCCGCTCGCGGCGAGTCCGCCTCATTCCCATCGATCTCCGCTGGGGCCTCACTGAGGAGGACACGTCGACCGAGGGCAAGGGTGCGCTTCAGCTGTGCTTTGAGGACATCGATCGGTCGCGCGGTATGTTTATGGTCCTGCTCGGCGAGCGCTACGGATGGATTCCGCCGATGTACAAGGTGCTCTCCAAGCCGTACCTCGAGTTTGTCTCCAAGTACGCGCCGGGCAAGTCGATCACCGAGATGGAGGTGCTGTACGGCTTTCTCGCCAAGCCCAACGAGCCGTGCCACGCCGCGGCGTTCTTCCGCGACCCGTCGTTTCTGGACAAGGTGTCTGCCGACGACCAGGCGGTGTTTGTGGAGAGCGACCACGAGTCGACGCGCAAGCTGCGGCTGCTGAAGGAGACCATTTTTGAGTCGAACCGGTGCCACGTGGTCCGATCATACCCAGCCGAGTACGATCGGTCGTTGGTGGCGCCCAACTCTGCCCAAATCCTGCTCAAGGGCCTCGATGTGTTTGAGGCGGCGGCGTATCAGTGGCTGTGGGGCATTGTGCAGGCTGAGTTTCCGCGAGTCCACATGCCGCGAGTAGAAGCGCTCCCGCGCTTCCACATGCTCGAGACGCTGCAGGAGCGTGCCGAACGCGACATGGCCGAACGGCTGTTTGGCCGGCGGAACGAGCTGTCGCTCCTGGAAAAGTACCTCGACGGCAACCATGCGCTGGCGACGACGGCGTACGCCAAAGCGTCGGGGGCGGCGACGGCGACGGTGGTGTCGTCGATGGCGACCTCCGAGCCGACACTCAACACCGCGCCGCCGCCGCAGCTGGCGGTGCTCTCGCGGATTTCCAAGAAAACCTTTTCGTCGATGATCCACATGCAGACACCGTCGCGGCAGAGCTCCGAGGCCGAGCTGGCGTCGGCGGGCTGCTCGGCCGAGCTTTCGCCGCAGCCGTGGTCGGACGAGACCATTTCGGCAGCGATGGCGTCGTTTGCGTCGCGCTCGCAGCGCGGCAATGGTGGGCAGAGCCGGCGGCCTGGCATTCTGTCGTGGCCGAAGCGGATGGTGCCGCTGGTAGTTGTCGGCCAGCCAGGTGTGGGCAAGTCCGCCCTACTGGCGACGGGCGTTCTGGCGTGGCCGGTCAAGTTCCATGGTTCGCTCATCATCCGCTACTTTGTGGGTGCGACTGCAGTCTCACACTCCCTCCGCTTCATGCTAGAGTACCTCTGCACTCGGCTTGCCGAGTATCTCGCGGCCGAGGCGCCGGCCAAGTCGAGCGAGGCCCTGTTTGCATCGCGGCTGCTGGCAGCGAGCGCACTCTCGCTCTGCCCGCACGAGCGGCTGCGGCGACTGTTTGCCCAGCTGCTGGAGCGGGCCGCCAAGACGGCCAGGCTTGTCGTCGTTGTCGTCGACGGCCTCTCGAACCTCTCGCAGGTGGAGCACGACTTCTCGGCGTCGCGACTGGTCTCGTGGATTCCGCCCGAGCTTCCGAGCAACGCTCGGCTCATTGTCTCTGTCTCGACCTTCTCCACACAGCTGCTTGCCGAGCTTGACCAGCTCGAGGTACTTGCGCTGCCGCTCACGCCTCTCCGTCGCAAGTACACGGTCAACTTTGTGCGGTCGTTCCTGCAAGAGTACTGCAAGCGGCTCGACGAGCAGGAGACCAACGACCAGATGGCCATGCTCCTCACCAAGTCGGACATCCATAAGCCTCTCTACATCCAGCTCGCCATCCACGAAATGCGGGTCTTTGGCGTGTACGAGGACCTCTCCAACTTTATCTCCACCATTCCGCCGACCATCCCACGGGTCTTTGACTCTGTCCTGCAGCGGATCGAGGTCGACGTTGGCCCGCATCTTGTTGCCCTGTTTGTGACGTACGTGGCCATCGCTCGGCTCGGCCTGACCGAGGACCAGCTGTTGCACCTGCTTGCGCCGGCGTGGTCGTCGTCGGTCCCTTTCCACGGACGTGCGCTCTTTGACTCGACCCAGACCGGCCAGCAGCTGCTGCCACGGTCGGCGTGGTCACGGGTCCACTCTGCGCTGCGGCTCTTTCTCACCGAGCTTGAGACCGACGCCAAGGTCTCGCCGCTCACTTTTCTGTACTCGGAGCTGCGCGTTGCGGCACGACGGCGATACCTTTGCGTGTGCGAGTCGAGCTGCGAGCTCTTCCTCGCAGGCTCGTACTGCCCGCACCTCCAGCCGGGCTGGTTGGTGGGGTGGCGACGGAAGGACGGCAAGTACCACTCACGGCTGGGCGAGTTCCTCGAGGCCGAAGCCTCGCTGGCCGTGGTCTTTGAGTGGTACGCGACGTGTCGAGCCACGGGTGCGCCGCCGTCGATGGCTCTTATTGGCGTCCACCCGTCCGACGTCGGCTCGGCGCTAGGCCGGCGCCCGGTGCCGGACATGGCGGATCCGTCGTCGGTTCGGACACTCGGCCTCCCTCTCTCCATCCAGCGTGCGCTCTCGGAAGTTGTCTACCACTACACAATGGCTATGGACTGGCCGCGGATTACCGAGCTCCTCTCGGACGTGAGGTACCTGTTTCTCAAGATCGGCTCGGGCCAGCTTCTCCTCCTCCTGCAAGACTTTGTCACTGCACTTCAGGTTCTTACCTCGCTGTACTCGCGGGCGCAGTCGCGCGAGCGGACGCGTGCGCTGGAGGAGTGGATCCTCCAGCTGGAGCAGACCCAGTTTCTGGTCCTCCTCCACCAGGCGGCGCTGGAGGAGTTTCCCTGCCTCACGCTGCAGGTCTTTGCGCATCTCGCTGTGGCATATGACCCGTCATCACCAGGCGTGGAGCCAAGTGGGGCGCGTCGAGTCCCGCATGGCTCGTCAGTCGACCAGCAGGCAATGCGCAAGCTTGGGCAGGTGCTCTCGCGGGAGGCGACGTCGTACCTGCGCGCGACCGAGCTGCCGCACCTGGTGCTCCTCGACCGGGCGCGCGGGACGACGGTGCTCGAACTTCCTGCGCCTGTGGCGCTGTGGTCGTCAACAGCCTCGATCCACGCCCAAGTTATGGACCACGTTGACGGGCAGGTTGCGGGGCTGGCGTCAACCTCATTTCCGCAGGCGTGGGCCAAGTCGTCGGGCTCGGACCTCGGGCGGCGGTCGTCGCGATTGCTGCGGCGGTCGATGGCCGGGCGCGAGACGGCCCCGCCGATGTCGGTCGTCTCGATGCCGCCGGGATGCGTGGTGAAGCGGGCGGCGCTGGCATGGGACGAGACATCTGTTCTCGCCTTTGACCAGGCCGGCGCTATGCACATTCTCTCGCTGGCGTCGCGGTCTGTGACGCGGTCGCAGCACCTCTACCATCACTCGTTTTCGCAAGTGAGGTCCAAGGTGACAGCACTGGCGGTCTCAAAGTCGACACCTGCCTCGATGGACATGCCGCACTTTATGGTGACCGGTGGCGTGCGGTACGATCTCGGTGGCGAGATCATTGTGTGGCGGCGTGGCATGGAGTGGTCATGCTTCCCGGTGGCCAAGGCCTCGTTTGAGGCGCACGAAGGCGGGCGGGTACAGACCATCCATGTGGCGGCCGACTCCCAATCGTTTGTAGTCTCAACCGGCATGCGGCTGACAGCGTCAGACGGGTCCGGCGTCGGCGTCCGTGGCGTCTTTGTCTTTGCTGTCGACCAGCGAATGTTCCGGCCGGGTGCCGGCTCGCATTCGTCGCCGTTGGACCCGGCGTCAGGCCACGAGACTGGCGGCGGTGTGGGCGCAGTGCCGCTGGCGCGCGGCGTTTCGGCTGAAGTTCTCCCGGACCGCGCGACGACACCGCTTGGCCAGGGCTCGCCGACTGGCTCGTCGACAGGGGGGCTGGGTTCGGGCGGCACACCGGGCCTCAACATTCTTGTACCGGTAGTGGCGGCAATCGACACGCCCCAGCTGGGCATTGTGCTCACGATTGCAGCCCTGCCGGATGACTCGATCATGTTTATGGGCGACGACTCGGGTCGGGTGGTTGCCACCACGCGGTGGCTCGACGCGCAGCTCTCGGCAGTGACGGTGGCGTCGGGGCGGAGCGTCGGCATTTCCGCGCTCCGACTTGCGGAAGCGTGTAAGGTTCCGGGTCCGCCGCTCAAATCTGGACGGGTTCTTCTTGCTGTCGGATGCACTGATGGCAGCGCGCACGTGGTGATGTACACGGCGCCGCAGCAGAGCTTTCAGGTTCTGTTTTCTGTCGAGGCGCATGACGACGTGGTGGCCGACTGCTGCCTGCTGGCCGGCCACCTTGTGTCGTCGGGCGTCGACGACTCGTTCAAGGTGTGGACGCTGACCGATGGGTCTGGCGGCGGCAAGTACGTGCCGTGGGGTGAGAGCATGGCCGCGCGGTTCGGCGAGCCTGCACGACCGTGCGACGACGATCCGTTGGACTTTGACCTTGTGGCGACCGAGGCCATGATGGACGCGTTTCTGCAGGCGAGTAGCATGCGGGTCCTCCACTCGCGGCAGTGCTTACTGCTGGCGAACCACTGCATGCACATCTCGTCAAAAGGCGAGCTTATTCTGGTGGGCAATCGCGGAACGCTGCTGTTCGGCCTGTGGCAGGAAGTCATTCATGAGGCCATGCGGGCGCCACTGGTTCGCGAGCTCTCCAACGCGGTCGACCTGGACGAGCACGATCTCGACTCGAGCGTGCTGCTTGCGAGCCGGCGGGTCAGTATCGAAAAAGTGCTCAACACGGCTGCAGCGCAGTCGTCGCGGCTAGCGTTTGCGCCAGACTCGTCGGCAGCGGCGGCGGCGATCGAGAGCGGCAGGGCGCGCCAGCGGCCAATTGTTCGCGTTTGGCACTTTGGCGCGACTAGCGCCAGCACCGAAACTCAACCGGCGTCCCAAGAGGAGACCCGGCCGCAGCTGTGGGTGGTCAACTTGCGCGGGCACACAGCGCCGATCCTTGTGGTGCAGTTCTTTTGGCTGAGCGGCCAGGACAAGCGCCTGGGCCTGTTCACGGCAGCAATGGATCACACGGCGCGGATCTGGGACGCAGTGAGCTCTCAGCCGCTGGTGGTGGTGGAGAATGGGCCGTCGCTGATGGTGCCGTGGACCGGGCGAATGCTGGACAATGGCAACATGGGCGCGATGTGGTCATGGGAGGCGGTCGAGTCCGAGTCGACATCGATGGGCACATCGACGTCGTCAGGCACCTCACTGCCTGTGCCCGAAGGAGCGGCCGACAATGGAGGCGAATTGAGCTCTGGCTCATCACGGCTCTCGGACTCGACATCGTCGGCGGACTGCGATGACCAGTTTAGCGCGTCAGAAGCGACACTTCGGCTCCAGCCCGGTCTCCGCGGGCTTCATGGGCCGTCACTCAAGCGCAAGCTTGAAGCGCGCGGGCGGCGTGGCGGACACTACGGGGTACGTGTATTTGACGCACGACCGCCGTTTACCGGCGGGCCACGGTCGACGTTTGTGCCGCTGGGGCAGACTGTGGCGTCGTCTGTGGTCAACCTCGCGCTCATCTCGCTCGTGGACGAGGGCGGAGGCGGACAAGAAGGCGAGGTGCACATGGCGCGCGTGGGCTTGTCCTCAACTCGGGCGCTGTGGTTCTTGTCCGAGTCGGATGTGGGTCGCTTCCAGGCCAACCCGTGGCGAGTGTGGAGGATCAAGCGATGGTGCCTGCGCTGGAGCAGACACCACCGGACCAGCTTGTGCTCGCGGATGTGACCTGGCTGAGCCCGTCGCTGCTTGCGGTGACAATCGACGTCGTGGGGACCTGGGTCTTTGAAGTGGTGGAGGAGGGCGGAAGCGAGATGCTGCGGCTGGCGTGGTCAACAGAGAATGTTGGACGAGCTGTGTGGCTGCTGCAGCGGGGACGGCAGCTCGCGCCTGTCTTTCTGCCGGTGTTCAGCATCAAGGGCGTGCACGTGGCCGAGATGGGCCCGATGAGCGCAGCCGGAGTCGGCCGCATGGCGCGCGGACTGCGCCTCCCGCTCCCGACGCACCGGCCGATCCTCGACGCGGTGGTCTCACCGGATGGGCTGGTTGCTACAGTGGCACTAGCGTCGTCGCTCCGCGGCGCGCAGCATGCGATTGTCAACGTCTACCGGCGGCGGCCAAAGCGGCGGGTGCGGACGCGCGAGCCAAGGATCCATCGCAAGGCGCGCGCACGGGTCATTGTCCACTCGAAGCACGGTCGGTACGCCGAATATGCGACCGGCCGGCGGGCAAGCGCGCCGCCGCGGCGCAAGTCGGCAAAGCGCTGGCGCCGCGCCCCGGTCCACGTCATCGACCTCCTCTCTGAGCACTCGGGCGAGGAGACGGCGTCGTTCTCAATCTCAGCCGATGAAACCATCGGCTCGTCAACGTCGATCCTCTCGAGCAAGAGCGGCGGCGACCACAATGCATCGTCGTCGTCGATCGGATCGTCCTCGGGACGCGGCGTGATCGACAAGCGGGCGTGGAAGCTGCGGTACTCACTTGTGGCGCCGACCTGCGATCCGGTGGCCATGCGCATCTCGCCCGATGGGCGTCAGGTGGTAGTCCTCGGTCACAAGGGCGTGTCGTCGGTCTTGGAAATTGCTGTCCCTACCGGCACTTAGTGCTGCACCCATCCCTAAAGGTAATCCCCTGGCCACTTTACCCGTGGCCTGGCGCCAATCAAAGGCAGGGCGCTGGTCCCGTCCAAAAGGTACAATACCTTCCAAAGGCGCCGAATTCGTTTTCCAATCGTATCCAGAAAGCCGACCGTTTCGCTAAAAGAGCGACAGGCAGCAGCAGCGTGCGAGGAAAGAGGTGAAGAGACAGACACTACCAAGCGAGTGACAGCGAGTGGGCAAGTCAGAAGCAAGTCATAAGCAGACAAATCTAAAGGTGATGAGCAGGAGACGCCGTGTTGACATTGACGAGGTGCTGGAGGTGCAGGAGACGCCGTACAAGGTGCGGAACGTGACGGTGGTGGCCCATGTGGACCACGGCAAGTCGACGCTAACCGACTCGCTACTCGCTGGAGCAGGGCTTCTGGCGTCGGCAAAGGCCGGCTCCACCTGCGAAATGGACACCCTTCCAGACGAGAAGGAGCGTGGTGTGACCATCAAGTCGACGGGCATCACCCTCTGCTACGACGTGCCTGTTCCGGACTTTGTTCCCTCGGCAGGCTCGTTCGACTCGGGCGACGCAGCGAGCGCAGGCGCAAGCGCGGGCGCTCAGGCGGATGCCACGGTGGCTCCGGGCAATGCCATGCCGTTTGTCATCAACGTCATTGACTCGCCGGGCCACATCGACTTTTCGGCCGAGGTTACGGCCTCGCTCCGGCTCACCGATGGCGCCATCGTGGTGGTCGACTGCGTCGAGGGTCCGCGGGTGCAGACTAAGATGGTCCTCCGCCAGGCGCTGGGCGAGCTGGTCAAGCCAGCAGTGCTCTGCATCAACAAGGTGGATCGGTTCATTCTGGAGAAGAAGTTTGAGCCCGAGGAGGCGTACGAGCAGTTTGTCAAGGTCATCGGCGACGTTAACGCCATCCTCGACGAGCACGCCGAGTCCCAGGCCGTGGCCGCTGCCGACGGCCACACCGTCCACCAGCTTCCGGGCCTTGTTCCGTTCAACCCGCGGCTGGGCAACGTGTTCTTTGCGTCAGGCAAGCAGGGCTGGGGCTTCACCCTCGCCGACTTTGCCCAGTTCTATGCCGCGCGCATCGGCTCGACGGCGGAAAAGTGGATGAAGCGGCTGTGGGGCAACTTTTGGTTCGATCCGGCCAAGGGCGGATTTGTCAAGCAGCCGACAGCGGCTGACGGCACTGCGCTCGAGCGCGGCTTCTGCCGCTTTGTCCTCCGCCCGATCTGGGAGATGTTCGAGCTGGTCGGAACCGAAGGTGTCACCCGGGCTCAGCTCGAGCCGGTCCTCGAACGGTACGCGGTCAAGCTGCGAGTCGCCGACTACGACGCGCTCGAGGCCAACGCCAACGCGGCAGTCCTGGAGACCGTGATGAAGGCCTGGCTGCCGGCGGGACTCTCACTGGCGACTGCTGTCGTCCTCCACGTCCCATCGCCAGTCGAGGCGCAGCCGTACCGGGTTCCGTACCTGTACGAGGGCGATCTGGAGAGCGCCGAGGCCAAGGCCATGATGGCGTGCGATCCCGACGGCCCGCTTGTCATGTACGTCTCCAAGATGGTGCCGAACAAGCGATTCGATGCGTTCTTTGCCTTTGGCCGGGTCTTCTCCGGTCGGGCAAGTCCCGGACTCAAGGTCTTTGCCCTCTCGCCCGAGTACTCCAAGGCTGACAGCGGCGACGGCGCGTCGGCGAGCGGCGCGGCGAGGAGCGAGGCTGGACGGACAACCGCACGCATCACTGCGACGTCGGTGTGGATGGCAGGCTCGACCGAGTCGGTATCGCGTGGCGTGCCGGCCGGTTCTACAGTCGGTCTCTCGGGCCTCGAGGGCGCGCTGATCAAGACCGGAACGGTCTCGACGTCGGCTGAAGCTGTCAACATCCGGCCGCTCAAGTTCTCGGTCTCGCCGGTAGTTCGAGTGTCTGTCAAGCCGGCGCGGGCAAGCGACCTCAAGGCGTTTGTGCGTGGGCTCGGGCGGCTCAACCGGAGCGATCCGAGTCTGGTGGTGTCGACGGACCCAACAACGCGGGAGACCATTATTGCCGGGGTGGGCAACCTTCATCTTGAGATTGCGCTGTCGGACCTGAGCAAGCTCTACGCCGGTGTGCCGATTGTGGCCGGTGAGCCGATCACCACGTACGCCGAGACGGTGGTGGCGGCCGTCGCCGAGCCGGTTCTCAAGCGGTCGACAAACAAGCACAACCGAGTCTTTGCCACCGCAACTCCGCTGGAGGCGCCGATCGTGGATGCCATCGACAGCGGCGAGCTCAAGATGGCCGGCGACGCCAAGGCGCGGAACGCCGCGCTGGTGCGGGCCGGATG
Source organism: Thecamonas trahens ATCC 50062 (assembly GCF_000142905.1). Lineage (NCBI taxonomy): Eukaryota > Apusomonadida > Apusomonadidae > Thecamonas > Thecamonas trahens. The sequence goes on from NW_013657649.1 coordinate 147,747, forward strand.
GGACAAGGCCGAGGCCAAGGCTGTGCTGGCGTGGGGCGACCCTGCGGCAGACTCGCGGGCCAACGTGCTCGTTAACGACTCCAAGGGTGTCAACTACATCGCCGAAGCGAGTGACAGCCTGAGCAACGCGTTCGACGCAGTGGTGCGCGCCGGCCCGCTAGCCGGCGAGCCGATGCGCGGCGTCCGGCTCGGCTTTGCCGATGGCCTCTTCCACGCCGACTCGACTCACCGGTCGGAGCGGCACGTGGGGCCGGCGGCCATCTCGGCCTTCCGCGGCGCCGTCCTCTCGGCGCAGCCGCGGCTAATGGAGCCGATCTTCGAGGTCACCGTGACCGTGCCCGAGGCCCACGTCGGCGCCGTCTACTCGGTCCTCGCTGGCAAGCGCGGCGAGGTCTTTGATCAGGCCCGCGACCCGGCGTCAGGCATGCTTGTGGTCAAGGCGCACCTACCGGTCGGCGAGTCGTTTGACTTTACCCCGCTCCTCCGCGACGCCACCTCGGGCCAGGCCATGAACCAGTCGGCCTTTTCGCACTGGGCGCTCATCGACTCGGACCCGTACGAGGACGGCACCCTCGCCCACTCCATCGTCACCGCCATCCGCAAGCGCAAGGGCCTTCCGGACGCCATCCCTTTGGCTGCCGATTTTGTCGACAGGCCCTGATGTCTCGCTGCCGACGCCTCATCGGCGATGGCTGTAGCTATTAGTGGTGCAGCAATGAACGCGACTTGCAACTACGGAGCGGGCCCGCAAGGCGGAGAGGGGGGGGGGGGGGGGGGGCAAGTGACGGGAAGGGAAAACTCAAGGCTCGCAGTAGCATTCATTGATGCGAGTCGGCGAGAGGCGCAACAGCGTCGGAGGCGTCTGCCGACGGGGTGGGCGCGCCCGAGGAGGCGGCCGGGCGCGACTTGCCGTAGTACTTGCGATGCGACTTGAAGGCGATGCGGCGGCGGGGCGGGAGCTCAAAGAGACGGTTCATGTCACGGGTGATAGAGTCGATGACCTCGGACTCGGAGGTGGCGGTCCAGATGACGAGGACTGCCTCGAGCTCCGACTGGTTGTGGCGGGTGTTTGCGCAGACGCCGTTGATGGCGTCCCACTCCTCAAACTGCCTGCCGAGCATGGCAAAAGCCAAGCGCTCCCAGTATGCGGCAGCAGCGATCTTGGGCGTGCGGAAGACAAGGCGACCACCATGCTTATTCCGCTCATCCTCCCACATGGGCGGAATGTCGTCCTTGAAAAGGGTCAGGTCGCCAAGGTGGTCAAACTCGCCAGGCCGTTTGAGAAAGGCGTACAGCTCCCAAAAGTCAGCCAAGTTCGAGAACGAGCCGATGGTCTTAAGCTGGTTCTGGTACGCATCATTAGTATCAGAAGCTCCGGCCTTGTTCCGTCCCTGTCCTTCCTTTCTCCGGTAGCGGAGGACAAAGCTCATGCCCAGCTCGCCCGACGGGTCATCCATGGTCGGTGGCTGTGAAGGGGGGGGGGGGGGGGGGGTATGTCGGCATCAGATCGGGGGCGCAGGCTGGAGACATCCACTATTTGTGGTTGCTATGGGGGTACCATTATTTGTTGAAGGATTAATCATAGTGGAAAGTCGGGCCATGCCCCAGCCCCGCACCCACACAACTCCCCTCATCGACATGCCAAGTACAGGCCACCTCTTCGTCGCTCTCGCCCTGCTACTTGCAGCCATGACCACGACTGCGTCGACGACCGCCTTTCGTGTGGGTGAGGCCGGACCCTTTGGCGGACAGCGGCAGGTCCGGCCGGCGGTGGCGGAGGAGGCACAGCGCGGTTACCAGACGAGCTACTTTGAGCAGGTGGTGGACCACTTTGAGTTTACCGAGCCGGCATCGGTGACCTTTAAGCAGCGGTATTTGCACTCGAGTGCGAGCTTTGGCCGCCAGGGCTCACCCATCTTTTTCTACACCGGCAACGAGGACGAGATCACGGCGTATGCCGAGGCTGCCGGCGCCGTCTGGGAGGCTGCCGACGCCATGGGCGCCGCAGTGGTCTTTGCCGAGCACAGATACTTTGGCGAGTCGCTGCCGTTTGGCAAGGCCACCTTTAACCACACTGGCAACCTCCGCTGGCTTACCATCGAGCAGGCGCTCGCCGACTACGCCCTGCTCATCACCGCCCTCAAGGATCCGTCGTCGCCGCATTACCTCGCTCCGGGCGCCGAGCACGCGCCGGTCATCACCTTTGGTGGTTCGTACGGCGGCATCCTCTCGGCTTTCTTCCGTGCAAAGTACCCCAACATTGTCGCCGGCGCCATCGCCTCGTCAGCTCCGGTGTGGAGCTTTGTCGACACCGCGCCCGACGGCGGCTTCGGGTTCAACCGATGGACGACCAAGACGTGGGCAGACCAATGCGAGGGCGTGTTTGACGTCTTCCAGCCGGCATGGGCCGAGATGACCAAGCTAGCGGCCTCGCCCACCGGCCTCGCCCGCCTCACCGCCACCTTTTCGCTCTGCAAGCCGCTCGCGTCGGCGGCTCAAGTCGAGAACGCGCTCTTCGCCCGCCTCAGCGCCGCGCTCTCATATCTGGCCATGGCCGACTACACTTTTGCCACCAGCTTCTTTGCGCCGCTACCGGCGAACCCAATCCGTGCCGCATGCGACATTGTCGGCCGCGCTGACTCGCGCCTCGACGCGCTTGCAGGTGTCGCCGCTCTCTTCTACAACTACACTGGCGCCGGCGGTGACTGCTTTGACATCAACCAAGGGCAACCGTCGTCAATCCCAGCCGTCGACATCACCGCGTGGACGTACCTCTATTGTACCGAGATCACCCTGGACTTTGGTGGCGCCGACGGGATCCACGACTTTTTCGCGCCGGCCAAGCCCGACATTGCTGGCATTGCCGCTGCCTGCGCGCAACAGTTCCCGGGCATTGTCTCCCGGCCGTCGTGGATCACCACCCACTTTCTCGGTCGCCCCATCCGTGGCGCCTCCAACATTGTCTTTGCCAACGGCATGCTTGACCCGTGCTCATCGGGCACGCCGCTCACCAACCAGTCGGCGTCCATCATTGCCCTCAACATTGCCGACGGCGCTCACCACTCGGACCTCTTTGCCTCTCGCCCGAGCGATCCACCCTCGGTTGTCGCCGCCCGTCTCACCGAACAGCGCTGGATCGCCAAGTGGATCGCCGAGTGGAACGATGTCACCAACCATCTGTAAACCCCATCAGACCTGATCTGCTGACCGTTTCGGTCTACCATCTGCGGGCACGGTGTGCCAAGCAGTTGACGGTCTGCAGCGGGTCTCATCGATCTCCATGAAACCTTCAATCCGTACTGATCGCTGTGTACACCCTGCGATCTCGACAGTTTCACAACCTGCCACAATCTGCCGTCTAGTACCTGCGATCACGATCGGCCCGCAGTCGCCATCAACCCGTAGACCCGACCGATCTACGCACTCCCCTCCCGTCACCACCCACACACTCCTGGTTGCCGGCCGAACGGTCGCACCGCTGGCTCGACGGATTGAGAGAGATTTCCTCGCATTTACTGTGCTGACCATCGTTACCAGCACATCGTGCCGATTGGCACGGTGAACCGCGTGTACGTGAGAGCGCCGTTCGATGGCTCGCGTACACACGATATTAAGGTGAGAATTGGTCGCCCAGAGGGCGCGCGTTGTCGTCGTCGTCGCGCATCGTCATCAGAAAGGGTGGGCAGGTGGGTTCCCGCTCCATCGGAGCCGACTCTGTCGACGCCATCGGAGCTCTTAGCGAAGTACGGTGTCAGCCGCTTCGCGTCGCTCAGCAGGCCGCGAGTGTTGGCGACTCGCAGCAGTCGCGGCATCGCTTCCCCTTTCCCCGCTTGATCACACCCCCTCCCCACCCAGCATCCCACACCCCCACCCCGCTCCATCTGTACACACGCCCTCCCCCCGCCACCCCGCCTCGGGTTGAGCATGGCACACTTTAATCCCTTGACATGGACCGAGGAAGTAGGAACCCATCACAGCTTGCCCTGCCTCCCCGAGACCGCCGGGGAGGAGGAGGCGGCTCGAGGTGACCTCGTCAACACACTCATCGCTCAGATCCGCGCCGCTGACGACTCGGCCAGCAGCTACAATCAATACGATGCGTTAGGATATATGGCTTTCACAAAGCGGTCGAAAAGCAACACGCTACTCTCTGCCTTGCGCAAAGTGCATGAGTACTACGTTCATCTGCACTGTGCTCTGTCCCAGATTGACCTCATCAGTCCCCAGACCTTTGCCCTCTGCTCGATCATTGTCTCGTATCTGCTCAGATACATCGCCAGCAGCCAACCGGACTCGTCCACCCTTGCCTCCTTTGTCGAGAGCGTCATCGTCGATGTCGACTGGCTCGCCAGCAAGGTCATGGCCCATCAAACCGGTGACCGTGTCAAGCTGGACGGCATCGCAGCTTGGATCACCTGCCATGCCGACCTCCTTCGAATCTACTCAGCCGCTGACAGCGAGGCCGCAGTCGCTGCCTGTATCAAGCTCTCGTCGTCTTGTGTCAGCGCATCGATTGCCCTCCCGCAAGACCTTCCTTTGTCCATTTTGAAGCTCGTGGCCGTTGCGTGGCCACAACACTGTTCCAGGAGTCATCGTCTCGAACACGCGCTCCATGAGGCTCACGTCCACTCGACCGACAATGCCTTTATTGCGGGGGTGATCGCCCAGCAGAGCTCGTACAAGGGCTTGGTGGGTGTGGTCAACTGGGCAGATCTGGTGACCTTTGCGTTGAAAGCGTTGCCAGCCAGCGAAACCACTCAGCTCGCAAGTCTCAACATGCCAAGCCCAGTCGACAGCCGCAACCTGGACCACATCCTTCGGGACCATATCCCAGATCTACTCCGCAGCGGCTTGCTTTTGCTCGCTCAGATAGAGTATGGCGCCGTCCTGGTACGGATCATGCGCAATGTTGCGGCTGGCAACGGCCTCCAGTCTCCCAACGGCTGGGCCCCGCTTGGTCTCAGTAGGGTTTGGCCTGGTGAGGCCGCCGAGTTACACATTGGCCCGCTCTGCCTCGACACCGACGTTGGCCCTGTTGTCCGACGTATGCGAGAGGTCACCAATACGTTGATTGGCTCGCTGGCTCTCTCGTCACCTTCGATCACGCTTGTTCTCCGCACGTACTGGGCCGCCATCGTCAACTCGCTTAGTCCATGCAACGAACAGCGCGCCGCATCCAATTCAGACCGCGCTGGCGCCTCGGCCGCAGTTGTTGTCAAGCGCCCATGCCGCGAGTGCACCGCCTCGCTCCCGCAGGATGCCTTTGCTCCTCACGAGTGGAACCGATCGAGTGGCGAGCCGACCAGGGTGTGCATCAAGTGTGCCGCAGCGGGTTCGGCTCAGGAGCCGAACCCGCCCAAGGTCTGTGCCATGTGCGGCGTCACAGACCGTGCTGCCTTTGCCATCAACATGTGGCGAACTTTGCCTGGGCCAGACTTTCTCTGCATCAACTGCTCGATGGCTCACAACTCCAACGCAGCAGCACGCGCTAGTAGCTCGACCGAGTCAAGCGCACAAGTCAAGGCCTCCGCGAGCAACGACGGCATGGTCACAATCGCTGCAAAGATGATTAGATGGGCATGTTGCGTCTGCCGGACCATCGACGTGGCTCAGTTTTCCAACCAGCAGATTGGCAAGATCAGCGCGAGCGCGCGGCGGTGCAAAAGTGCGTCGCTGCCAATGCCCCCATTCCACTGCCATCGTGTGCGGTGTGTGGCGTGATCGGCACAAAGCACTTTTCGGCGCTCGCCCTCGCTTCCACTGCCGTCGTCAGACTCTGTTGCAACGAGTGCACCAAAGCCAAGCGCCCAGTGCCGCCTGTCACTGCCGCTGCTGATCTTGTCGCCGCCTTGACCAAGGCTCCAGTCTGTACCGTGTGTGGTACTCGATCGAGAGACGCTTTTTCGTTACAACAGTGGCACACGGTTCCGCCAAATCGTTGCAGGTGCAAGAAGTGCATCGCCGGCCAGCAGGCATCGCCGTCCAGCCCAGCGGCACCGCCGCGCCCACAGGGCGAGCCTAGCTCGTCAGCGGCGGTCGAACCCTCGCCGGCGGTGTGCATCAGGTGTGGCACGACAGACCGGGCGGCGCTGCCGTCGCCGACCATGCAGGAGCGGATCCCGTCGTCCCAGCTCATGTGCGAGGCCTGCTTCCACAAGCCGCCAGCCACCTGCTCGCAGTGCGGTGGGACCGACTCTGTCAAGCTGGCCGCCTCATCTCCAGAAGTGTTGCTCTGTTCCGCATGCACAGCTGCCCCCAAGCCGCAGCCCAAGAGCAAGGCGATCTGCATCGCCTGTGGCGAAACCAACCAAAACAAGTTCTCGGGCACGCAGCTGAAAAAGACGGCCGCATCCAAGCGCCGCTGCACGCCATGCATTGACGCCAAGCGGACTGCACCCGCCCCGCCACCCGCCGCACCGCCACAGGTCGTTGCAAGTGGGATCTACTGCAGCGTGTGCGGAACAAGCGAGTCGAGCGCCATGCCGCCCAACGTGAGCGCGATTGCGCCCTTCCTCCGGCGGTGCAACCCGTGCTTTGCCGCTCTCAAGGGTTTTGGCCCGCCGCCGCCTGCTGTTTTACCATGCCTTACTTGTGGTACCACCGCCTTTGCCGACTTTTCGTCCAAGACCTTTAAGCGCAAGCCGGAAGTGCGACGGTGCAAAGCATGCACCGCTGCTAAGCGCATGATCGAGCCCACAAAAGCTGTCGGCACCAAGGCCGCTGCCGTGTCGTGCAGCATCTGTGGCGTGTCATACCGCTGGGCGTTTTCTACTAATCAGTGGCAGAAGCCACCACAGGTGCCGCGCCGCTGCAAGAAATGCATCGCCAATGCCAAGGCCACGCCTGTGCCGCCCACGAAGGCCGCTGCCGTGTCGTGCAGCATTTGTGGCGTGTCATACCGCTGGGCGTTTTCTACTAATCAGTGGCAGAAGCCACCGCAGGTGCCGCGCCGCTGCAAGAAATGCATCGCCAATGCCGAGGCCATGCCCGCTCCGGCCGCATCTGCTCCAACCACACCCGCTCCGGCCGCACCTGCTCCGGCCGCACCCGCTCCGGCCGCACCCGCTCCGGCTGCACCCACTCCAACCACCCCAGCTCCGGCCGCACCTGCTCCGACCGCACCCACTCCAACCACACCCGATCCGGCCGCACCCACTCCGGCCACCCCAGCTCCGGCCGCACTCGTCCCAACCACACCCGCTCCGGCTCCACTCGCCCCAACCACCCCCGATCCGGCCGCACCTGATCCGGCCGCACCTACTCCAACCGTCAAATGCGTGTCGTGCGGTACCTCGAAACGGACCATGTTCGCGCCCGAGGAGCTGCATCCGCACAATCAACACTCGCGATGCCGGTTGACCCGCGATGCCGCCGCCGCCGCCGTCACTGCCATCCTGGCTGCATTGCAATAGTGTTTGATGTTCATCCGCCTCCGTACAGCAGCGCTAGGGTCGCATTGCAGGCACCCGTGGTGACAGCAGCTGTATACGGGGCGGCAATCGGCATGAGCAGCTCCCAGGCGGCTTTGAATGGCATGGACACTAGCGAGTGTGTCGTGGTGAGGGCAGCAAAGCCCAGCGAGGCGGCGGCGGCGATGCCGCCTAGGATCATGGTCTCGAACGCGTATAGCCAGCCCAGGACCCACACAACCTGCGCTGGGCCCGGATACTGCGCGAGCCAATCGATCATGGCCGCAGCAGCGTGTGAGGAGGCCACGTTGGCGCCCAAAATGTAGTCGATGATCGAGCCGATGACAAAGAGCTTGAGCCAAGCAAACTTGCCAGTGACCAGCCATCGTCCGAAGCAAAAATGTGAGCCGTGATAGCGCTTGGGTGCCTTGGCCGAATAGTACATGCACTGCCAGCACCAGTGGGTCCCACACGATGTACACGTCATGTGACTGCAGCCGCCGTTCTTGATGACGGGCACAGAGCAGCGTGGACATGGCGTGGTGAACACCATCTTGTACACCTCCGAGAGCGACGACATCGACTGAAGCGCCGAGAACGGCAGAAGGATCCAGGCCACCAGCCGGCCGACAAGACTCAGCTGCCACTCCCGCGCCACCTGCTCGGCATCAGCCGCCGTCCGCCACCGAGCCAGTCGCTCGCGATATGTGTTCGAGAGCACCCGCATCGCATGAGAATCGGGCACTGCCCGCGAGCACATCGGGCACATCAGCTCGCTTGCAATGCCTAGCCGATCCATGTGGCTCTCCAACGAGCGGCGCCTGCACTCACTGCACATGGCACACTCGCATCCCACCATCTTTGTCAGCGGCTTTGTATCCATGCAGATGCTACACATGCCAGCCTTTGGTACTTGATTCCGACGCTTCACCTCCCGTGACATGCTCTGCTTCTTCTTCCGCGCCCTTTGCTCAGCCGCCGCTGCTGCCTGCGCCGCCATCTTTCGCCGCCGACTTGCCTTGGCCACCCGCCGCTGCTTTGCCTCCTGCGTGCTCCTACCTGCCATGCGATGCGCGTAAACTCCTTCGGCTGATCCAGGAGACCTTGTCCGCGCGAGCAATCGGTCGAGGACGAGAAAAGGCAAGCGGTTTTACGCCGCCAGCTGCAAAAGAAAGAATCATCCTTCCTTTTTTTTAGCCCTCACTGTTGACGTGGAAGCAACCATCAAGGCCGACACCAGTCACGTGGCAGACACACAAGACATCACCTCCACCTCGCCCACTCCCATCCCACCCCGTTCCATCCGATCGTGATAGCATGCTGTCTGTGCGAGGGCTTGGCACCACTGGCTTGGACGACGTGTGGTATCGGCTCCCATCATACTGTTTCACAGGCCGTCGGAGCCATGGCAGAGGCAACAACAAAGCCAAGCACTGGATCAACCAGCAGGATACCACTCTTTGTGTAGAGCAGCATAGGGCCTTGCAGCGAATTGCATCCGACACATCCAACCTGTATCATCGCCGACAGGCCCTGATCTTTCCCGATCACACCTATGGGAACGGCAGCAGCCGTTGGCACTATTTTTCGTCAGCCAAGGATGAGCCCTCCCGCTGCCGCCGGATCCCGCACCATGCTGCACTGCACACACTGCCTATACACCGCCATCATCTCTCTCCCTCCCTCCCTTCCTCCCTCTCACTGCCTGCCATGACAACGCCGACTACCTCGGTAGCGCTTACCCTCGTACTAACCATCGTGGCCCTTTCTGCCTCGGCACGGGATCTGGAAGCTGACCAGCCGCGCGCTGTGGCCTCGTTCCCTCTGCCGCACGCCTCGTTTGTGGCGGTCATGCCTGGGGATGACAGCCGCCCGGGCGGCGGAGATAACGCTGGATTGGGACTGATCATGACCACCTTTCAGGCCATCGGACATGGGACGGTGGTGTGGCAGGGCGGTATCGGGGCTGTGTTCAACGGGTCGGCTCTGCCGGATGCGGTTGTCCTCAACTCTGGCCTCTCTTGGCCAAATCAGGTCACGTACTCGGCTGCTGCGCCCGACGGCCCACTGGCCACGCCGGCACTACTCGTTGGTGACGGCTTTCTTGTCCCCGGAAAGTCGACAGGCAGTGTGTACGCTCTGCCGCTCGCGGCGACAGGATCGCTGCCTGACGCCGCATCTCCCGTGGCGCTAGCGCCGCGCAAGGACGGCTACTTTTACCATCGGGCGGTGTGGATTGACATGGACGGCGATGGTGTCGACGACATCCTTACCGCGCGAGCTACCAAGCCAATCTTTGGTCCGTCAGGTGGCGAGCTGGTTTGGCTGCGCAATCCTGGTGGCCGGAATCCGCTTGCTGTCGCGCCGTGGCCGCTCACAGTCATCACCAGCCATGGCTGCGACGTCGAGTTTGCCATCGACGCCCACGCCGCTGCACCAGGCTCGATCCACGTCTTTTGTGCCTCGTTCTTTGCCAAGCAGTTGACTCTCAACGTGGTCTCCACCTCGAATGCTTCGCTTCTGCACCACTTGGTCATCGACTCGGGCTTGCCGCTCGAGTCGATCACGGTGGTCGACGTCAACGGCGACGGGCTACTCGATCTGCTCACCAACACGCACACGGACGTGTCCGCAGACTCGGCCGTCCTCGCCTATGAGTTTCCGGCCGATGTGCTGTCTGGCTCGTGGCCAAAGCACGTTGTGGCCTCTGGCTTCAACACCACAGAGCGCTCGCCCGGCCCACAGGCCTCACCCGGCTTTACCTACGCTGCGCACGTATCAACTACTGCCAAGCGGCCGACGGTCCTCATCGCCGGCGATGGCGCCCAAGCCGCGTTTCAGGCTGCGCCCATGGGCCCTCCGTCGTCCTGGGCCTTTGAGCTCTCCACCATCCTTGCTGTCGATGGCGTTGTAGGCTCGCTCGCTGTTGCCGATATGAACGGCGACGGCTGGCTCGACCTCGCCGTCCCCGACTACGATCACGGCGTCGTCCATCTCCTCACCTATGCCGACCAACTGTAAGCCTCACCGAGGTTTGCACGTCGCGAGGAGAGACCATCCGGCCTGGCCCAATCCGGCCCGAACCGGCCGAAGATCATCTTCACAGACGTGCCTCCCCCGCCCCTCCTTCTTTCTTCCACTCTGATCACAGAGTCATGAGCGGTGTATCAAATTCACCACAGATGTGCCCATTGGACGCCAGCCATCGCCAGCCATCCGCCATCGGGTGGCGAGCTGCGGCGACAAAGCGGAGTGGTGCCGGGGCGAGGCGGGAAGCAGAAGGGGAAGGGTGGGGATGGGGGACTTGAGGCACTTGACGCCGGTAGATAGAGAGGCATGAGCTCAAGCTCAAGGGCTCAGCCCGGTATGGTGACTGTGGCGGGAATGGCTGTGGCTGCGGTGGGTGTGGCGGGCGTGGTTGCTGCGGCGGGCTGGTGGCGGTGGCAGTGCCGACGCAGCGGAGGCAGGCCCAGCGGTGAGGCCGAGCGAGTGCGGGACGGATTGTTTGAGCTCATTGGCGAGACAGCCATGGTAGAACTGAAAGCGCTCTCTGCGGCCACCGGATGCCGCATTTTGGCCAAGGCAGAGTACCTTAATCCGGGCGGATCGCCCAAGGATCGTGTCGCCCGCGCTCTGATCGAGGATGCGCTCGCCCGCAACCCGGGTGTCCGCAGGGTATACGAGGGTACCTCGGGCTCGACAGGCATCTCACTCGCACGGGTTGCCGCTGCTGCCGGCTTGGAAGCGGTCATCTTCATGCCGTCCGATCAGGCGGTGGAGAAGGCCCAGCTGCTGGCCACCCTTGGCGCGCGGGTCCAGCGTGTCCCGCCGGTGGCCATCGTCGATCCGGGCCACTACGTGCGCAGGGCGCAGACGGCAGCTGAAAATGATCCTGATGGTGTTTTTGCTGACCAGTTTGAGACGCCTGTCAACTGGAAGGCTCACTACACAACAACCGGCCCCGAGATCTGGAGGCAGACCAGCGGGAAGGTCGACGCCGTGGTCATGGCCGCAGGCACCGGCGGCACCCTCGCTGGCGTCACGACCTATCTCAAGGAGGTCTCGGACGAGCACGTCCAGGCGTATCTGGTCGATCCGCAAGGCTCGGCGCTGTACTACGCGGTGACCAAGGGCGTGTGCTACTCGCCGACTCAGGATGAGGGCCGCCGCAAGCGCAACCAGGTCGACACCATCGCCGAGGGCATCGGCCTCTATCGGCGGACCGCCAACTTTGACCAGGCGCTCGATGCCGGCATAGCCGGTGCCTTCAAGTGCTCGGATCAGGAAGCGCTGGACATGTCTCGGTTCCTGCTCCATCGCGAGGGCCTCTTCCTCGGCTCATCGTCGGCCGTCAACTGCGTCGGCGCCGCCAAGCTCGCCGCTCGCCTCGGTCCAGGCCACACCATCGTCACCCTGCTGTGCGATGACGGCTCCCGTCATCTGACCAAGCTCTGGAACGAGGACTTTCTCACCGCCCAGGGTCTTGTCGTTCCCCCGCAAGACATCGTCCCCGCGTGCCTCCTGCGTTCACCCCCAGCCAACACCCTCCCCGAGCGACTTGCTTCCTCTGCCACACCACCGGCCTCAACATCGCCACCGTCGTCTTCATCGTAGATGATCCCAACAGCCAAGCACGCGCATACATCGTCGCCATCTGCTGCGAGCCGGCCCGTGCACCCTCCTCGCCCAGTTCACGCAACGTAGAATTTCATCTCTTCCTCGCGAGCCCTCCACTTTCCACCATAGCGCTAGAACTCCATCCAAACAAGCGACGAGGTCCCCCTCCGTAGCCCCCGCAACGCCCGATGGGCCGACTCGGCTCGGATCTGCCGCCTGCCAAGCGAGGCAGCTGCCCCGCACCGACGAGCGGCGTCAGCTGCAGCAGGCTATCTGCCGCAGCCACACACGGACCCACTCGACCCACTCAGACCGAGACAAGCACAGGATGGGCATGATATTTGCAGGTGGTGGCGGTGGGCGGCAGGTACGAGGGGTGGCCATGGCAGTGGTGGTAGTCGTGGTGGTCCTGGTGGCTCTGTTGGCTCATGGCGCAGAGGCCCGCAACGTGGCCAAGCAGCGGAGGGCGTACACATCGAGATCGCGGGCGTGTCAACCGCAGTGCAGTCAAGTCCGGCCTTCCCTGAAAACATCATGTCGCAAGGCGTGCATCTCACCAGACTGCTACGCCTCGGTCTATGGTGAGGCTGGACTCGAAGAGGGCGAGGTCGATCAGGCCGACACCAAGTACAGGCTATGCGTCTACGCAGAGCTGGACGCAGAGGCAAAGGCGCGCAGAGCCGCCCGATTGGCATGAGCCTTCTGCGAGATGCCAAAGTGTGCGACAGACAGTGGATGGAAGGAAGTGCTCGATGCGATCGATGTTTTAGAAGGAGGGCGGCGGCGCGTAGCCAGGCGGCGGCGGGCCGGATGCCCCTGCTGCGGCCGGCGGTGGTGGGCCTTGGCCATATCCGGCGGCCGGCGGCGGTGGGCCCTGGCCATATCCGGCGGCCGGCGGCGGTGGGCCCTGGCCATATCCGGCGGCTGGCGGCGGTGGGCCCTGGCCATATCCGGCGGCTGGCGGCGGTGGGCCCTGGCCGTACCCTGTGTCGGCTGGCGGGACATAGGTGGGATCCACAGGCCGCGGCGGCAGCGGCATGATGCCGTGCTTGGCGTAAAAGTCGAGGACCTGGTGTGGGATCTCTTGGAGCGTAGACTGCGCGAGGTACGCTGGATCGAGGGCCTCAAAGTCGCGGAACGGCACAAACTGGACAATGTCGCGCTCGGCGTAGATGCCGTTGGCCGAGATCCGGACGTCGTCGCCATCAAGCTGCTCCATGTTGGAAAAGTCTGCGTCGCCGACGCCAACGATGATGAACGAGATCGGGAGCGAAGAGGCCCGGACGAGGGCGGCCTTGGTTTTGGCCATGTCGGTGATCTCGCCGTCGGTGAGGATGAGGACGACGTAGTAGGTCTGCGAGTCCTGCGAGTTGATCGCCGTCTGAGCCAGCTCGATGACTGCCTCGATGAGCGGCGCAAAGTTGGTTGGCCCATGAAGGGCAAGGAACTGAAGCGAGTTTCGGTACGCCTGGATGACTGCAGGCATGCCGTGGATGGCGACGGGCGCCTGGGTACCGGCGACCGGGAAGCAGAACGAAGTAATACCTGTGGGGAGCCGGGCACCAAAGCCAAGGGTGGGAACTCCTGATCGTGGTCGTACGGCGCGACGACGGCGCCTACAGCGGTCATGGCCCTCTCGTACGCGTTGGCCTCGTACGGCGAGAGGTAGTGGAGGCTCGACGGGTTGGCCGGGTTCCCATTGGACGCCGTGTAATCAATGCCGATGATGAGGTTGACCTCCAGTCCGCCAGCGAGGTAGTCAATGAAGCTCGGCTTCTCGACGACCTCGATGGACATGACCTCGAGGATGCCCGAGTTGCGGTACTTTTTCTTCTTCTGCTTCTTCGGGTTGATAAGCTCCAGCTCTTTGGCCTGATCTGGCGAGCAGAGCATGGTGAGTGTGGTTTGGAAAGCACCGATGAAGTCGGGCGTCCCGCGCTTGTCGTGGTCATAGCACTCTATGCGGATCGGACGCTCGTAGTCAGCGTTGCAGAGGGTGGCGATCGGGACCTCAAAGACCTGCCATGTCGGGTTGAGATTCTTTGGCACGACCTCGGTCTTATGAACTGGCTGCCAGTCATCGGTTGCGCCGGCGCGAAGCCGCGAAAGAACCAGGAACGGGTCCGACTTGCCAAAGGTGTCCATCTTGTCGAGGTTGTGACCACGGATCTGCATCTTGACCACGGCCGACAAGTTCGTCATCTCCTCTGCGGTGATGCGAATGAAGCCGTTTCTTCTCGCGGGCTTGTTCACGTTGCCAAGCGGGAGTTCAAGCGACATGCCGGGAGCCCCGATGACGGCCGAGAGCTTGAACTCGACCTCGCCGATATAGTCGTGCTGGCGGTAGTCGCTCACCGAGCTCACGTGCTCATCGATGTCTAGAACAGCCAGACGGAAGGTCTGAACCTTCTCGAAAAAGTACGAGACATTGATCGGCTTTTGGAAGCTTGGATTGAGGTCATTCATGACCTTCTCCGTCCGTCCTACCTCTGCAAACTCAGTCGCTGGCGGATCCTTCTTCGCAAAGACCACCACCATGGGATCCGACTTTGATGCCTTGTCTAGATTGGCCAATCCCCTGTCAGCCATTGACCACCGTCCCACCGCCCCACCCACATCCGCCACCCATACCCATACCAGCCATATGTGTGAGTGCCTGCGATGCCCCCCACCCACCCACCTCCCTCACCCCCTCCCTCCTCCACCTCCACCCTCACCTCGCCTACCTGCATGAGAACCGCAATTCCATCTGGGTCACCAGATCATCACCAGGCACACCAACAGACGGAACGCCCGGAGGGTATGCTGCCATGGCGAGAGGAGGAGGGGAGGGGGGGGGGGGAGTGGAGTGTACCTGTGCAAATGGCTATGACTGTGGCTGTGGCGAGGTAAAGGCGGAGCGGGTGAAACGGATTCGACTCAAATCGTTAACGGACTCGAGTCGAGACGAGTTCATCCCCCAGATGGTGTCGGCTCTGATGAGTTCATCCCCCAGATGGTGTCGGCTCTGATGAGTTCATCCCCCAGATGGTGTCGACTCTGATGAGCTCATCCCCCAGATGGTGTTGGCTCTGATGAGTTCATCCCCCAGATGGTGTCGGCTCTGATGAGTTCATCCCCCAGATGGTGTCGGCTCTGATGAGTTCGTCCCCCAGATGGTGTCGGCTCTGATGAGTTCGTCCCCCAGATGGTGTCGGCTCTGACGGATCGATTCCACTGCACCCAGGCTATCGACCTGTGCCATCGCTCCGCCGCCTGTCGCGCACGCGCGCAGCCACCACCTCTCCCACCACCTCTCCCACCCCACCCCACCACCCCCTCGACCTGCTGCCGCATGCCAGGCTCCCTTCCGTCTGCTCTGGCAGCGGCAGCATGCGGTATGCCCGACCCTGTGGCGTACTCGAGCTACACCGAGTACGCGGCGGCGCTGACGGTGTGGGCTCTGCGGGCCAAGGCTCTGTACGCCCACCACGACCCGAGTGCTCAGCACCTTCCACACGTTCTTGTCACTGCCTCGCCGACAGCCGAACGCCCTGACCCCATCGGAATGGCTTCTGATCTCGCCCGCCTCCGCACCCTCCCGCCCAAGCCGTTGCCATCGCGCTTCAACTCGTACGAGAGCTATGTCGCCGCTCTGCGGCAGTGGGCAGACGCCACAGCTGATGCCGCTCCTGCCGCCGCCAGCTACACAGCCGCGGCCTTTGATCGGAGCTCTGCCCAGGATCTTGGCCTTGTTCCGCAGTCGCGAAAGCGTCCGGCGCTGGAGAACGTTCGAGTCTCCGCCGCCGTCCCCGGCTCGCTGCGCGGCTCGGCCGATGCTACCATCTCGCCATTTATTCACACTAGCGAGAGCTCTGCCAAAACTGCGGCGCAGGCTCGTGGCGATCCGATCCGCCCGTTCTCAGAAGCCTCGCTTCTTGCACGTGTCGAACATGAGCGCCCATCGTCGGAGCGGGCGTCGGCTGCAGCGCTGCGCGCCAGCGTTCAGTCGCCGGTCGCGCTGGAGCAAGTCGTCGACGTGCTGTTGATGAGGGCCCGGACCCGTATGGATGAGCACGGCATGTATCACGCTCCATTGCACATCCCGCGCCTGGTCCCCATCCGCAGTCCGGTCCGCACCATCCCGGGCATGCGCTACACCGCCGCCGGCGAGTATCGCGAGCTGTCGGCGACGCAGACGGCAGCGATCAAGCGCGCTACGGAAAGGGCGGCAGCCAACGCCGCCGCGCTAACCCGCGGACGGGGCCGGTCCGGTGCGTCGCTGCACACTCTTCCGTCGTCGGCACTGTTTGGCCTCCGATGGTGGGGCCTCCCGCGAAGCTCTGATGCGCCAGTTCGCAAGAGCGGCGCTTCGGGCGGCCCTGCTGTCCTCGAGCTGCCGTACGCCATCGACAAGCTCAACGAGCTGCGCTCGCGGTCGGAGGCCTCACTCTCGGTGGCGCTATCGTCGTCGGCCAACGAGACCCATCAGACCGGTCATCTTCTCCGCGGCCGGGTCTCGCTCACGCAGGAAAAGCTCATTCTGGTCAGTTCCGAGTCGCGCCATGCCATGCTCAACTCGTGGGCGTATCCAGTCTTCCCGCTTCAGATCCAAGTTCATCAAATGGAGATTATGGACTCAGTCTTGCTCAAGACCTCGCCGCCAGACGACTCGACCCTGCTGGAGCTCTTGGCTCTTCCAACACATCTCGACGTGTTTCTCGAGTTTATGGCATCGTCTGCAGCCGACCGCCGCAAGCGGATGCTCAGGTCGATGTCCAAGGTTGAAGTAGGCTCGGCCTCGTCGCGTGCAGCCGCTGAGGCTGCCGCACGGATGAACGGCGACACGACGATGTCTGCTAGTGGCGACACTCACTGGGTGCGGATCATCCACGCGCTCACCACCGACTCGATTGTCACCCTCCTTCGGGCCTTTGCCGAGTCTGTCTCGCCCCTGCTCCGCGCCAAGATCGCCACAGTCATCACCCGAGTGGCCTGCGACGAGGAGCACGGCCACAGTCTGCTCTTTCACATCCTCGAGCCAAAGAAGCGTGGCCCGTCAAACCTCGACCAGTGGTACTGGCTGGCGGTGACCATGACATACCTCAACGGCACATCTGTTCCGGTGCTGGAGATCTCCGAGGAAGTTCTAGCGCATCTCCTCGAGCGGGTGGTCCACGAGTCGGAAGAGCGCATTGTCCGGCTTGTCCTCGCCGAGTACTATGTTCGCAAGATGGAGCAAACCGACGAGTCGGACGGCTTTCTCCCGCTCTCGCGGAAAGTAAGGGAAGGCCTCAACTCGTACATGTCGCGGTTTATCTCGTCCAAGCGCACCCTCCTCCCTACACTCATGCTCAAGGGCCTGGCATCACGATCGCGCGAGACGGCACATCTTGCCTTCTTTGTCCTCAAGCGACTGCTCCTCGCCAACAACAACGTGGCGGTCATGCGATTTGTGCTATCGAAAGACAACGGGCTTCTCGACGCACTCCACGAGCTGGTGGTTACGGCCAAGCGCTCGCATAAGCTCAAGCTGACACGGATGCTCGTCGATCTGCTCCTTGCCAGTGGATGGGCGCCAGCGCTGGCAGCCTCGTTCTCAGACGATTTGCTGTGGACGAGCCTGACGTTCAATCCGATTGTGGCCGTCCATCGCCCGGCGATGCCGGCGGTTCTCGCACACTCGGTCTTTGATGCTGTCCTCCACACGCCGCACGTGATCTCGCGGCTGGCGACGCCTGCATTTTCGCCGTCGCAGCTCGTCTTCTCGCCGGCGCTGCACTCACTCTTCTCCCGGAGCAGCGGGCGGCTCGGCGGGCGCGGCAAACGGTCTGGGCGCAACCGGGCGTCGTCTTCTTCGTCAAGCACCGAGTCGAGCTCGAGCTCTAGCCTGGACCCCGCTCTGATCTCCGGCTCGAGCTCGGACTCGCAGTCGATCTCCGAGTCGATGTCGTCGTCAAGGGGCATGTCGCCGGCAAAGGCGGCAAAGGCTCGTGCCAAAGCTGCCAAGGCCCGCGCCAAGGCAAAGGCCAAGGCCCGCGCCAAAGCCGCCAAAGCTGCCAAAGCCAAAGCCAAGGCCAAGGCTAAAGCCAAGGCTAAAGCCAAGGCTGCCAAGGCCAAAGCCAAGGCCAAGGCCAAGGCTATCAACGGCGGAACATCGTCTTCTCTTGTTGCCCCTTCGCTCAAGCTCAAGTTTGCCTGGCTCCTCGGCCCGGTATTTGGCCGCATGCTGCGCGGGGTGGTGCTCTCGCTTGGGCGCGAGACACAGGCGTCGATCAACCTCTCGGCTTTTCTGGTCAAGGTCACATACGCGGCGGCGCAGCACGGGATGATTGCGCTTGGTGACGCCGGTGGATCAGCTCGCGGATCGGCGCGCGACGGCGTCCTTGTAGTCACCCCGACCGAAGTGCTTGTCGTGTCGGAATTTATCACCAAATCGCTGCGGACGTCGAAGCGGCAGGACCCGCCACGGATCAACGAGCTTGTCCGCGGAAACATGATGATGTGTCTGCAAGGCTTCCTCACCTGCCCGGGCATATTTGAGCTCCTGACGACGTCCAAGGTCTTTTTCCAGCGACTGTACACATGGTGCGCAGCAAGCTCCTCGCTGACGGCCTCGCTCGGATGGGCGATGCTGGCGGAGATTGCGACCCGTGACGAGTGCCGGGTTCTCGGAGCGTTGGTGGGCAACGGGACGCTGGTGGCGTTTCTGGACCTGCTTGGCCCCGACTCGCCGACTGCGGTCGTTGTCGGGTGTCTTGACCTCCTCGAGGTGCTCCTTGTCGACGCCAACGGTGTCGGCTCGGGTTCACTCATCACCGGCCACATCACGGCGTCGGGCTACTTTGTCAAGCTATATCTCCTTGCCAATCGCGTCCTCGTCTCAGACAGGGGGCGGGCGCGGCAGGGCCGTACCTACTGGCGGGTCCACGCTTTCTTTGAGCTGCTGCGGACCAACTCCAAGTGTGCGCAGCTCGTCCACGGCGTGACTGGCCAGAGTGCCATTTTCGCCACCCTTTTCGAGGCGCTTGCCGACAACACATAAAGGCTTTCAGAGGACCTTGAACGAGTCCATCGCGTGCAGGACAGCGGCGATGCGCGAGTGCGCGTCGGGCGAACCAGCCTTGACCTGCAGATGAGTGGGGCCGACAACGAGCTGCGAGCCAGCAAGCGACGGGATGATGATACACGGCAAGCCGAGCCGGGCGGCAGCCGGTGTCTCAGCCTTGACTGCGGGCGTCGTCGACGAGCCAGCCACGTCCATGGGCACAAGACCAGAGCCTGTGTCCGGGAGAAGCAAGCTTGCGTCGTGGATGCCTGCCGCATGCAGCGCTTCCACGAGCTGGGTGGCGGTGGGGACGGCGTAGAGGATGCCGAGCGGCTGGAACGGGTCAGCTCCCGAGTCGGGCAGCTGCAGCCGGTAGAACGCAGATCGGGTCGCATCCGGGACTAGCGCAGCTGTGACCGGGAGCGCAGCGGTGGCGTGAAAGGTGAGCGGTTTGGCCGAGGTAGCGGCAAGCTCGTGCGGGACAACGACTTTGTCAAAGCCAGCAGCAAGATGGATGGTGGCAGCGAGAGGCGGCGGGGCGCCGGCGTCGTCGAGCTCGTGAACCGGAATGCTAGCTAGGGTCGGCGCAAGAGCAGGCAGCGACGACGCGAGTCCGAGTGCCGATGAGGCCACGATCGCGCCCGGAGAAAGGTGAGTGAGGACTTGGGCAAGGCGCGGAGCGTCTAGCCGGTGCTCGATGGGCGCATGGACAACCCTGAGCGCGAGCGGGTGGAACGGGGCCAGAAGCTCGTCGAAAGCAGTCTCGTCGAGCGGCTGGGTGATGACGAGCGAGGAGCGTGTCGAGTTGGCGTAGAGCGCGAGAGCCTGGGCCGCCGGACCAGCACGGAGGTGTGGCGATGAAACCCAGAGGATCTTGGGCTCGCGCGGAGCATCGGGATCAAAGCTGAACGGCGAGAGCGCAATGGCCTGCTCGAGTGAGCGGTAGTGGGCAAGATGCCGCGACGCAAGGAGCGACGAGAAGCAAAACGGCGGTGTTGGCACAAACGCTTTGTCACGAAGCTCAGGTGCAAGCCACTCTGAGGCAATGTTGGCGTGTGAGAGCGCTTCCTTGGCCAGCGGCGAGATGAAGAGCTGCGAGACGGTGTGGAGTGAGAGCGAGGCGAGAAAAGCGGTGACGGTCTCGATGAGGTCAAAGACGGCGCCGACGGGATCGACTGGAATAATGACGGTTCCACCAGACGAGACGGTGGCGCCAATGACCGAGCAAAGCGCCGTGATCGAGTCGGACGGCTGCGGCAGCACAGGCGCGTTGTGCGGGCCGGGCGCAGTGTTGGAAACGATGACAACGTCGGGCCCGAGCAATGGCGCGAGGTCCAGCGGAGTAGGAGCGCATCCGGTGGCAGCGGAAGCGCCGGCCAGATAGACCACCTTGTGTTGCAGGCTCTCGAGGCTCCAGCAGCAAGCACCGAGGGCGAGGCCCGACGGAGCGGCGAGAGCAGTGAGTCCGGGCTGGAGGTGGACGATTTGGCCGTATGAGACGCGTTCGATGGCATCAAGCGCCACCTCGACATCGCGCAGTGAGTAGAGACTCCGCCAGGCTTGCGCGTCTTGCGGGAGGAGGTCGGCCCAAGCCGGGTGGGCGAAATCGGCCGGAGGAGCTGAGTCCCAGCCGGCGGCTTCGTGTTCGCGGACAAGCGCGCGGAGGAGAATAGCGCCAAAGTCAGCAGCAGCAGCAGTAGCAAGGACCTTGCCGGCAAAACCCATGTGAGCGACCAGATAGGGGAGGGCAGTCATCGCAGCAGGCGAGGAGATGAGAACGGCATCGAGAGCATGGACATCAGGCAAAGCGTCGAGAGCCGGGAGACGATACTTGGGACGGACATGCGGAAGAGGCGCATCCGGCTGCGGCTTGACCACACCAGCATTGTTACCAGCATAACCAGTAGTACGGGTTGTGCTGGCAAGGGGCGACGGGGTGAAGCACCGCAGTCCGCCCAGCTCCAGTGGGAGGTCCACCAGCAGACTCGCCCAGTGGTTGTGCGACTCGTCGGTGGCAAGGCGGACAAGGAAGGAGCCGCCTCCGGCTCCCCCGCCACAGTCCGGGGGCTCGCGGCCAAGGGCGGTGACTTCCATGGTTGGGAGAAGGGAGGGGATGGGGGTGGTGGGGGGAGAGAAGGGATGGAGGAGGAAGAAGGGAGGGGGGAGGGAAAGCGGAGAGGGGGGGAGGGAGGGGGAGGGGGGGAGGGAGGACGGGGGGGGAGAGTGCCTCTTTGCTGTGATCGCGTGTCAGCTGAGCGGACTGGCGACGGATTGGAGTGACACTCTGTCATCGGCGTCATCGCGGCTTCAATCTTGTCCATCTGACTCTGATCATTGCTCTCCATTGATCACCTTTGTAGAGAGGGAGAGGGAAAGGGAGGGAGGGCCGAGCTGATGGCAGCGGGAGAAAGTGTTCAGCATTAATATCGCTGGTTTCGGGTGCAGGGACGGCGACTACGGGGCCAGGACACGGACGTCAGCACCCCAGCCAAAGCCGCGCCGGGTGCCATACTCGGCAAAGCCCTCATCAGACTCACCAGAGACAATCCTGATAATGTAGGCATCCAGGGGGTCGCACCGCGCCGCATCACGCTCCTGCAGAATACGGTAGAGCTGGCCGACAGAGGCGTCTGCGGCCACAAGCGCAGCAAAGAGAGCCGCATGCGATCTGGCTGTCTCAGCCTTGCCAAAGGTGGAATAGACAAGCCGGCAACCAGCAACAGCGGCGGCCATTAGCTGCTGACAGAACTTGATGGTCGGGTTGCACATAAACACGCCGCACCCCCACATACCGGTCGAGATCAGCGCGGGGTCCCAGCCGTCGGCAGGGAGCGGAGATGAAAGAGGTTCGTTCAACAAAAAGCCTGAGAAACCGAGGTATGCCTTGTTGAGGTCGCGTTGAAACCACGAGGCGCGAAGCTGCTGGCCGACCGAGTGCGCGACGATGGCATCGATAGCGACAATCTCGGTCGGATCCGCGGCAGCCGAGCCGGCACCAACGCCCGGCCCGGCGTAGCGGAAGCTGTGCAGATAGCCAGAGTACCGGGCAAAGAGCGGCGCGCCGCGAATGACCACAGCCTCGTGCGGAAGCAGCGACTCGGTGGCGAGAAGGGCGAGAAAGAGCTCAGGCCGAATTGAGAACAAGACTTCCTCTTGCGTGGCCGATGGAATGATGCACCCGATATGGAGATGGCGGTTGGCAAAGTCGATGTGCTTGCCCGCATGCGCCACGTCTTCGATCTTGATATCATGGTTGAGGGCCACGTCCACGTCAGTCAGACGAGCCTCGGACGTGGCCCAGTCGATCGGCGGGAGCTCGTTCAGCACCCGACGGCAGATCTCCAGCTTGCCCTCGAGCTCGACGCCGACCGTGTGATGAAAGTAAGCAAGCATACAGAGGACGCGCTGCATGCCCACTCCCAGCGATCCCGACGCCATGACGGCAGCAAACGAGAGCGAGCCAAACATGCCACCAACCCAGGAGCCATCGTCACCATCTCCAGCACCATCATCAGCGTCGTTGTCATTGTCGTCGTCCGAGACAACAGTTGCAACTCTGATCCGCTGTCGTTTCGCCATAAACGTCTCATTGATGCGCTCGTAAGCTGCGGTCATGCCGAGAAAGGCAGCAGCCAGAACTGCTCGCGCACCAGCGCGTGACAACCGGAGAGTTTCGGGCTGATCCTGAGAGAGAGCCGGAAGATTCGGATCGGGAATGAGGGTTGGGAGGGCGAGGATGCTTGCGATCATGGACGGGAGGACAGTGCCGAAAAAGTCAAAGCCATCCAGAAGCTCATCGGCAGCATGTAGAGCACCCTCAAGGCCCGGTAGACGGAGAGGTGTGTCTGGACTGGCATCATCGGCCGCCACTGGCAGCTGTTCCAGTGGATCCGAGAGACGGGTGAGGTCGACCATGGCAGCGACCAGAGCTTCGACCGACGAGAGGTCAGCCATGGACTGGAGGACCTGGACAGACTGGTTCCATGTCTCACGTCCGTGTGGCAGCAGATAAGGTGGCCGAGGTGTGGAGGTGGCCATCGCGGGAAGTGGTGAAGTGTGGCGTGTGCCAGCTGTAGCTGCTCCTGGCCACCAATGGAAGGTGCGTTCGGCTCGGGCGTGGCTTGTCGCCTGCGCATTGCAAGGAATTGTTCCGGTACAGACTGTGTGTGTGTATGTGTTAGGCATCGCTCGCGGCATCGACCCGCTCGTAGAGGTAGACATAGCCGAGGTCAAGCGGGGGGTTCTTGGAGATGGCGACAAGCTCGTCGTTGAAGAACGAGAAGGCACCATCCTTGCGGATGTGGCAGACGTAGTGACCAGCACGGGTGGAAGAGCCGACGTGGGAGATGATGGCACGGAGAGTGTAGATGCCGCGGCCATCGGAGACCGGAGCGGCGGCGGCGGTGCTTGCGGGCGCGTCCTCAAGGCCGTTGGGGTGAGAAAAGATCCACTCAATGGCACGCTCGACGTTGCCGTCGGTCTGCTGGAGGGCGACGACGGCCTGGTCACGATCAAAGCCCATGGCGGAGACCATAGCGATGGCGTCCTCGGAGACGGCAACGGCGGATGCGGCCGAAGCGGCGCCCGGGGCAACGTACGGCTCGTTGAGGTCGGCATCGTCCATGTGGGCAAAGATCCAGTTGGAGGCGGCCTCGGCACCGGCGTTGCCAGTGAGGATGACGGCCTTCTTGCAGGCGTTCTCGGAGAAGCCCATGGAGACAAGCTGGGCAACGACGGCCGGGTCGGCCTCGGGCTCGGGGGCTGCCTCCTCCGGGAGCGGCGTCTCGCCGTCGGCGATGCCGGTACCGCGGCCGACAGCGGCCTCGAGGTCGAGGTCGAGCGGGAGCGGGATGGAGACGTCAAGCTTGATCGGGCGCCAGTCGGCCGAGACCGAGAACTTGCGCATCTGGACCATGAGGTACTTGGGGAAGGTCTTGATCTTGGTGGTGACAGAGGCGGTGGTGCGGGCGCCGATGGCCGACGAGTAGAAGCCGTCGAGCGACGACGGGGCAAAGGTGTGGCTGAGGCAGGCGTCAAAGGGGATGGCGGCCGAGACCGGCTCGCCCTCAGGCTTGGCGCCAGAGGCGGCGGCGGCGGCCTTGCGGGCTTCATACTCGGCGACGGCGTCAGCGTTGGTGGCGGCATCCATGGGGATGTTGATGGAGAGTACGACGTCCTCGCGGTCCTCGTAGCGGACGGCCGACGAAGCCGAACACTGGTAGCGGTCCTCGAGGGTAACCTTAAAGAGGTGGGTCAGGTCGGCATCGGAGGTGCCCGCGGCGTGATCAGCACGCTCAAGAACAGTGATCACGTGGCGGAAGTACTCTTCGACGTCCTGCTGGGCCTTGGTGGAAAACTCGGCGTGGCCACGACCAAGGAGGTACTTGAGCATGCGTGGGCGGATGCCGTCTTGGACGAACTTGGGCGTCTCGGGCGGGTCGGCGCCCGGCGGGAGCGGCGCAGGCTTGGGCTGCGAGTAGTCGCCGGAGAGGAGGCCGGCGCCGAGCTTGGCGAGCTGGGCGTGGAGAGAGGAGACGACCTCGTGCGGCGGTGTAGCGACAAAGACAGCGTCGACGGCCGGCGTCGCCGCAAAGCGGGCGCGGAACTCGGGAAGAGCAAAGAGGACCTGCATGAGCGAGTTAAAATAGCACGAGTTGCCGATGTTGACCATGCCGGTAAAGCCCGGGCCAAAGAGCGAGACAAGATCCTCGCCAGACTCGGTGATGCGCGAAAACTCGTAGTTGCGGTTGAGGTCGACCTCCATCTCGGACACGGTCTTCTCGGTCTTCTCGAGCATGGCAACGTTGATGCCAAAGTGCGCCATGTGAGTGGCAAGGAGCGGGTCCTTGACCGAGTCATCTTCGGCGTACGAGTACACGTCGCCGCCCTCTGCGGTGATAGTTCCGAGCTTGACTGCCAGCGGGTAGCCGGTCTGCTGGTAGTACTCGAGGGCATGCCCGTTTCCACCAGAACCGTCCCAGTTCTTGCGCCCGCAGAGGATGGTGCCGTCGGAGAGGTTGAGCCAGAGGTTGGTCGTCAGGTCGCACATGGCGCACTTCCAGCCCGAGGGCGGGATCTTGACCCCGTTATCGAGCTGGACCAGCGACTCGGCGTGGTCCGAGACCTTGATGTTCTCACCCTCCCATGCCGCCACGTCGTCGACAAACGACGCTGATTCGGCAACAATGACTGCGTCGGCAGCCTCACGGACCCGTGCCGGCACCATGTCCAGGGCCAGCATCTCCAGCGCGGGCAGGACAGCGATGGCGTAGTCATAGTCGTACTCGGTCTTCACCAGCTGGAACCCACCCTCGACCCCAAGGGCCATCTTTGTCGGCGCCACCTTCTCTTCCTCCATCGGAGCCGGCTCGTCCTTCGGCGCGCGTTCGGTCATCTTCGTGTGTGGGGTGGTGGGTATTAGGTGCGAGTGAGTGCCATCATGTGAGAGAGCCACGGGTACAGCCAAAACTGAGGAGCACCACCTCCACACATCAACCGTCCAACTCTACGCATTAATCGTACCTTAATGTGCAAGTACAGTTGCTCGTTGGTCCGTGCGGCATAGGCCTCGACATGCCTCCGGCACAGGCCGTGGAAGGAGGAGAGAGAGACAAAGAGGCCATTCTCGTTCAGCGGCGAGTGGAAGCAGTAGATGCACTCGTCCTTGTACACAGACGCTGCAGACGTAGGCACGCTCACAGCTGCGTTCTCAAGAAGTTCACTCGTTGCCATGTCTCCTTATGTGGTATTCACCTGAGGAGTTTGAGTGGGGTGTACTCCCTTGTGCTGCTGCTGCTGCTGCTGTTGTTGTTGTTGTCGCTACTGCTGCCTGCTGCCTCGGCTGGCCGTGGGCGACCTGTCAAAAAGGAACGAATGTCGCTGTTCAGTCCTGCCGGTTGTCGGTTGCCGGCACGGCTACCAGTCACTGACAGCGCGCTCGCAAGCACCCGAGATCGAGGAAAGAGCTGGGCACCCCGAAGGCAACCATCGCCGTCATCGCGCATCGTCATCGAATGGTTGAATGGGAGGGTTCCCGCTCCTCCACAAGTAACACCGTTGACGCCAACAAAGCTCTCGATGCCCAATCGCTCCTCGTTGCTCAGCCGACATGTGCCGCGAGCGTCGGCGGCAGCTCATGTACACGCGGGGCCACCGTGCCAATCACCACAATGTGCTGGCAATAAGATGGCAGCGGATTAAAATGCGAGCAAATGTCTCAAGCCATCGAGCTAGCAGAGTGACCACTCGGCAGGCAACCGAGAGTGTTGGGAAGGAATGCTATCGAATAGCGCCATCGCACGAGCGTAGCCTGTAACAACGCGTTCGCCTTTCTCGTCTGCACCCAGAATCACGTCGCGGCGGTATGATGGCTGATGAGAAGGTCTTTACCAGGTAGCCTAGTGTAGCGTGGCAGTTTCTCCAGTGATGGCATCTCATTGCAGACAATGAAGTGATTGCAGGCATCGCCACGAGTCCGTCGTGCATCCGGTCAGCACTCCAGTTGCCAAGACAGCAGGATCCAGTGTAGGCCGGCCACCCCTCCCTCCCCATCATCGTCTACATCCCATCTACCACCACATCGATGACCTTGAATAACACTATCCTTTCTACACTACCTTGATCAGTCCCTGATCCCTCCCTCCCTCCCCCCCCTCTCCCTTCCTCAATCTGCGCGTCATTTCGAAGCAACCTTCCTCTCGCCCCCCCGTGCAGCATGGCGTTGGCGTTGGCCACAAAACTCGTCGGCAATGTCTCCAAATCGCAGTGCACGACAGAGAGCCCCTGTGCTCGCTTACTTGCCTCCCCCCCCCTTTCCTCCCCTCCCCTCACCCCTCTCTCAGGCGTCCAACTACTCCCTCTCTCCCCTTCCCCTCCCCTTGCTCATGCTGCGTGTCTCTGGAATGAATGCTCTACGTGTCGGCCTGGCGGCTGGTGGCTCTGTCACCGTCTCGGCCGCAAGTGGTGCCGGTCTGACAGCGGCGGCTGGTGGCTATGCTGCTAGTGCTGGTGTGTCTCGTGCAGGTGGGCGCGCCGGCTCATCGTCGGCGATGCTGGGGCCTGAGTATGGTGTGGGTCGGGCTGATTGGAAGACGACCGACGAGGAGATCGAGGCCCGGAAGATGCCTGTCGACTCGGGCCAGACGCTGCTCGAGGGATACACCTTTGACGACGTGGCGCTGGTGCCCAAGTACTCGAGCCTGACCTCGCGGACCGAGCCGTCGCTCGAGACCTGGTTCACTCGCAACACCACCATCGGGATGCCGCTCGTCGCCTCGAACATGGACACCGTTATGGGCCCCGAGCTCGCCGAGGTCCTCATCGCCAACGGCGGCATGCCCATCATGCACCGGTTCACCGATCTGGAGACGCAAGTCGCGTGGTCGCGCCAGTTTGCCGGCAACGTCTTTATCTCGGCCGGCTTTAACGACGTCGACAACCTGGGCCCATGCTTTGACGCGGGCGCGGTCGGCGTCTGCATCGACGTCGCCCACGGCCACACCTCGACCATGATCGACTTTATCAAGCACATCCGCGACGAATACCCGGACAAGCAAATCATCGCCGGCTCGGTCTGCACGCCGCTTGGCTACCAGGACCTCGTCGAGGCTGGTGCTCACGTCATCCGCGTCGGCGTCGGCTGTGGTGCCGCCTGCTCCACCCGCATTGTCACCGGCTTTGGCGTCCCGCAGTTCACTGCTATCCACCAGATCGCCAAGGTCGCTCGCGAAATGCGAGTTCCGTTCATTGCCGACGGCGGCATCCGCAACTCACGTGACGTTGTCCTTGCCCTCGCTGCAGGCGCAACGTCCTGCATGATGGGCAACCTCTTTGCCAAGACCTTTGAATCGGCCGCGCCAAAGTACATCCGCCTCAACACCGACTCGGACTTTGACGTCGTTCATCCGGTCAAGGTCGGAACGGTCACTAACATCGAGCACCAGGGCCGGACCTACGCCTTTGAGCTCGGCAAGACCCGCCTGAGGACATGCCGTTTAAGTACGACGTTTTCGCCCTTTATCGCGGCCAGGCCTCGGAGCACTTCCAGTCCGACTACTTTGGTGGCGTCAAGAAGGGCACTGTCCCCGAGGGCGTCGACTTTACCACCCGTGTCTCGGGCTCGGCCCAGGATCTGCTCGACAACCTCCTTGGCGGCCTCCGCTCCGGCATGACCTACGGTGGCGCCCGCACCATCGAGGAGCTCCAGCGCAAGGCCGAGTTCATCAAGGTCACCTCCAACTATGCCGCCGAGTCGTTCCCTCGCATCCATCAGTAATCGTAATCGCAGCAGCAACTACTTTCCCCACCCAATAATCATCATCCTCCTCCAACCATTCGCCCAAGCCACCTACTGCTCCATGCCCCTCTCGCCGCCCGCCGCCCGTCAGCCTCCCCCCTCCCCCCCC